>NC_045960.1:1978408-2077731 GCF_010909765.2 Amblyraja radiata
GAAGGGGGGGAGGGAAAGGGGGGCGGAGGGAAAGGAGGGGGAGGGAAAGGGGGGGGAGGAAAGGGGGGGGAGGGAAAGGGGGGGGAGGAAGGGGGGGGGAGGGAAAGGGGGGGAGGGAAAGGGGGGGGAGGGAGAAGGGGGGGGAGGGAACAGGGGGGGAGGGAAAGGGTTGGGGAGAGAGGGAAAGGGGGGGGGAGGGAAAGGGGGGGGAGGAAAAGGGGGGGAGGGAAAGGCGGGGAGGGAACAGGGGGGGAGGGAAAGGGGGGGAGGGAAAGTGGGGGAGGGAAAGGGGGGGAGGAAAGGGGGGAGGAAAGGGGGGGAGGGAAAGGGGGGGAGGGAGGGAAAGGGGGGGGGAAGGGGGGGGGAAGGGGCGGAGGGAAAGGGGGGGAGGGGGGGAAAGGGGGGGGGGGGAAAGGGGGGGATGGGAGGGGGGAGGGAAAGGGGGGGGAGGGAAAGGGGGGGAGGGAGGAAAGGGGGGGAGGGAAAGGGGGGGGAAGAGGGGGGAGGGAAGGGGGGGAGGGAAGAGGGGGGAGGGAAAGGAAAGTGGGTGGGAGGGAAAGGAAAGTGGGGGGAGGGAAAGGAAAGTGGGTGGGAGGGAAAGGCAGAGAAATCTAGATTCAGAACACTGTGTAAACAGTTTTCCTCGTCTCCGTTCTAAATGGCTTACCCCTTATTCTTAAACTGCGGCCCCTGATTCTGAACTGGAGTATACAAGCCCAGCCGCTCCATTCTCTCTCCATATGACAGTCCTGCCATCCCGTTAACCTCGTGAACCAAAGCTGCACTCCCTCAATAACAAGAATGTACTTCCTCAAATATGGAGACCACTTCAGGTGTGGTCTCACCAGAGTGGGACTCACTGCAGTGGGACCGCCTTGCTCCTAAACTCAAATCCTCTTGTTATGAAGACCAACACGCCATTAGCTTTCTTCACTGCCTGCTGTACCTGCATGTTTACTTTCAGTGACTGATGTACAAGGACACCCTGGTTTCGTTGCACCTTCCCTTCTATTATTGGCTCATTACCATTCTGTTTACCGAGATACGGGTGTTAGGAGTTACGGGGAGAAGGCAGGAGAATGGGGTTAGGAGGGAGATAGATCAGCCATGACTGAATGACAGAGTAGACTTGATGGACCGAATGGCCTAATTCTACACCTGTCAATTATAGCCTAATGCAGGGAGAAACCTTATCTTCACGATGGAGACACAAGTCGTACACTCAACGTTATTCCCTTTATCCCGTATCCGTACACTGCGGACGGATCGGTTGTAATCATGTGTTGTCATTCCGCTGATTGGTTAGCGCGCAACACAAAAGCTTTTCACTGTACCTCGTGGCGCGTGACAACAAACTAAACTCAACACTTCCGCCGCCAGGGAGCGCTGCGGCCGGCTGACCAGAGACGCTGCGCTGTAGCCTGCAGCCGAATGGGGGCGCTCAGTAGACAGAGGAACAAAGATGGCGCGCCGCAGCCAGGTCAGTATGGTCCCCCGACTGCAGCGCCCCATTGTCAGGGGGCGCTGCAGTCGGAGGACCAGAGGCTGCATCGCGGACTCCCACCGTCAGGGGGCGCTGCAGTCGGGGGACCATACACTGCACCGCGGACTCCCGTCGCCAGGGGGCGCTACAGTCCGAGGGCCAAAGTGGCTGCATCGCGGCCTCCCACCGCCAGGTGGCGCTGCAGTCGGAGGACCATACACTGCAGCGCGGACTCCCGACGCCAGGGGGCGCTACAGTCTGAGGGCCAAAGGGGCTGCATCGCGGCCTCCCACCGCCAAGTGGGCGCTGCAGTCGGAGGACCAGACACTGCACCGCGGACTACCGACGCCAGGGGGCGCTACAGTCTGAGGGCCAAAGGGGCTGCATCGCGGCCTCCCACCGCCAGGTGGGCGCTGCAGTCGGAGGACCAGACACTGCACCGCGGACTACCGACGCCAGGGGACGCTACAGTCGGCGATCCGGAGACAACAGCGCGGCCTTCAACCGACGAGGGTTGTTGCATTCGGAAACCGGAGACGCGGCACCGACCCCTTCAATAGACGACGGTCGCTGCAGATAGAGAAACAAAGACGGTGCGCCGCGGCCACTCACTGCCAGGTACACG
Organism: Amblyraja radiata; assembly: GCF_010909765.2. Classification (NCBI taxonomy): domain Eukaryota; kingdom Metazoa; phylum Chordata; class Chondrichthyes; order Rajiformes; family Rajidae; genus Amblyraja; species Amblyraja radiata. The sequence goes on from NC_045960.1 coordinate 1,980,517, forward strand.
CTACAGTCGGAGGACCAGAGGGTGTCCAAACCTCCTTTCCTCCCTCCTTCACACACTCACTGCCATCGTCCCCCCACCCCGCCGCACGCCTCGGGGCCCGGCCGCTGGATCGCCCTGGGGAAGGGAGGACGGAGGGGGTGGGAAGTACACCCGGTCGGTCGGCAGCAGTGGCCGTTACTCCCACCTGCTCCTCTCCGGTCGGCGCCGCACAATGACAACGTGACCGGTGACTTGGTCCTGTCCCTGACGTCACAAAGGACTGGGTACCGCCCCCTCCTGGCGTCTAACCAATCAGAGCAACGTCAAGCCCCCAACGCAGGTCACCGCGTCCTATAGGTGGAACCGTAGCCCCGCCCATCGGACAGACAGCGCCCTCCGCCAATCTGAGCCGCCGATCCTGCCCTAGCAACGGTTGCCATGGCATGACGGGCCCCGCCCCCGCGGCTCCGACACCACGTGGGGAGGGGGCCGAACAATCACAGAAGCCAAAGATCCTATAGCTATAAGATATTTGACAGAAGCTGCAGCGGCTGCAAAACCATATAACAATTACAGCACGGAAACAGGCCATCTCGGCCCTTCTAGTCCGTGCCGAACACTTACTCTCACCTAGTCCCATCTACCTGCACTCAGACCATAACCCTCCATTCCTTTCCCGTCCATATACCTATCCAATTGACATTTAAATGATAAAATCGAACCTGTCTCCACAACTTCCACTGGAAGCTCATTCCACACAGCTACCACTCTCTGAGTAAAGAAGTTCCCCCTCATGTTACCCCTAAACTTCTGTCCCTTAATTCTGAAGTCATGTCCTCTTGTTTGAATCTTCCCTACTCTCAATGGGAAAAGCTTATCCACGTCAACTCTGTCTATCCCTCTCATCATTTTAAATACCTCAAGTTCCCCCTTAACCTGCTGTGCTCCAAAGAATAAAGACCTAACTTGTTCAACCTTTCTCTGTAACTTAGTTGCTCAAACCCAGGCAACATTCTAGTAAATCTCCTCTGTACTCTTTCTAATTTGTTGACATCTTTCCTATAATTTGGCGACCAAAATTGTACACCATACTCCAGAATTGGCCTCACCAATGCCTTGTACAATTTTAACATTGCATCCCAACTCCTATACTGAATGCTCTGATTTATAAAGGCCAGCACACCAAAAGCTTTCTTCACCACCCTATCTACATGAGATAACCTGAGATAAAACCTCAAGGGAGTAACCATTGTGGGGGGATGATTTTTTTGTCTAATTGTAATCCTGTAAGTCTGTGTCCAAGATGGCTGCCGTGAAGAGAGAGTGGACGCTGGCGCGCTTTGGCTGCCGCTGCTCTCTCTTCACATTGTGTTTTTGATTTTCTGTTTTTGGATTGAATTATGTTTTTAATTTGTGTCTCTGTGATGTCTTTATTACTTATTTTATTCCGATTATATGTTTTTATTCCGATTATCTATGTAAGGTGTCCTTGAGATGTCTGAAAGGCGCCCATTAAATAAAATTTATTATTATTATTATTATTAAGGGAGGCCAGACCAAAGATCCCATTAGCGAACAAGATGGTCCACTCCGTTAAAAAGCCGTAGTAGGGTCATGGGTAATCTTCAGCCCCATTTGCGTAACCGTTGTGGTGTCTAGCTAATTCAGGGATATTCTGCTATATCAGGCTGAGAGATTAAAGGATAGACACAAAATGCAGCGGGTTGTGCGGCATATCTGGACAAAAGGAATAGGTGACATTTCGGGTCGAGACCCGTCTTCACTCAAACCATCCCCCCCCCCTCTCCGACACGGACACGGAGCGATCGCCGGCCCCCCTTTTTTTTTGTTAAACATCTATTTCCTTCGGGTTTTCTTTTAAAATGTCCCCCTTGCCATTTCCGTACTTTTTCGATAGCTGCCATGACCCATTTGTTGTCATCCTTCGCCCTGCTCCTGGTCTCGGCCCGCACTGATCTTCCGGACATGCTGCGTGTGGGTGTGTGTTTGTTTGATGGAGTCTGAGGGGAGAAACGCCGGCACCAAGAGCGAACGAACGCGCGGACAGACGGACAAAAGCAATGATCATAGGTGACATGTCGGGTCGAGACCCTTCTTCAGGCTGAGTCAGGGGAAAAAGGAACAAGAGATATAGACGGTGCTAAAGACAAATGAATGGAAGATATGTCTATATCTCCCGTTTCCCTTTCCCTTGACTGTCAGTCTGAAGAAGGGTCTCGACCCGAAATGTCCACCTATGCCGCTCTATGATTGTTGCTCATTACACTGAGCGTTGTGTCTGGTCGGGGATTACTGAAATGACGTAAGTTACGCTCCGGTGCGTACTACATGTCAGTCCATTGTATTTCGCAGGAGTGGTCTATCTTGCTCGCTATAGGATCTTTGGGTCAGACTACAAAATGCTACAGTAACTCAGCGGGACGGGCAGCATCTCTGGAGAGAAGTATGGGCGACGTTTCGAGGTTGAGACCCTTCCTCAGACTGAGATTCGCGGAAGAGATACAGACAGTGTTGTGGAGTGAAAAGCTTTTACATAGAAACATAGACAATAGGTGCAGGAGTAGGCCATTCGGCCCTTGGAGCCAGTACCACCATTCAACATGATCACGGCTGATCATCCACAATCAGTATCCTGTTCCCGCTTTCTCTGCATACCCCTTGATTCCGTTAGCCCAAAGAGCTAAATCTAACTCCCTCTTGAAAACATCCTGAGAATTTGCCTCCAATGCCTAATGTGGCACACAATACTCCAGGTGCGGCCTCACCAGGGCCCTGCACAACTGCAGTAGGACCTTGCTCCTAAACTCAACTCCTCTGATTCTGAAGGCCAACATGCCATTAGCTTTCTTCATTGCCTGCTGTACCTGCATGCTTACTTGCAGTGGCTGATGTTCAAGGCCACCCAGGTCTCGTTGTACTTCCCATTCAGATAAGAGCGTGCTGGAGTAACACCTTACACTTTCTTATCTCTGTGTCTCTCTCTCTCCTGTGATTCTCAGTCTGAAGAAGGTTCCTTCTCTCTAGAGATGCTGCCTGTCCCGCTGCGTTGTTATATAACCATATAACAATTACAGCACGGAAACAGGCCATCGGCCCTACAAGTCCGTGCCGAACACTTATTTTCCCCTAGTCCCATCTAGCTGCACTCAGACCATAACCCTCCATTCCTTTCCCATCCATATACCTATCCAATTTATTTTTAAATGATAAAATCAAACCTGCCTCCACCACTTCCACTGGAATCTCATTCCACACAGCAACCACTCTCTGAGTAAAGAAGTTCCCCCTCATGTTACCCCTAAACCTCTGTCCCTTAATGTTTTTCCAGCATTTTGTGTCTGTCTGTGGAGAACATGAATAGGGGACGTTTTTTGTATCACGACCCTTCTTCAGACCTGAAAAATCGCCAAACCATGTTGACCAGAGATAGTGTCTGACCCGCTTCTCTTCTTCTTGCGTTTGAGGCAGCCGAAGTTATGTAACGCCCTCCAGGCGCTGAAGCCAGTTCAACGTGCTGTGGTCGAGGGCCGTGAGGTCTACCCTTCCACCAGGGGGGCAGGGAACAGCGTAGTCGATAATGGCGTGGTGCGCTGTTTGTTGGTCTGCTCCACACACGCAGGCTGCTGATGAACACAGTCCCCAGCGATGCATGTTGTTGTTGAACCAGCTGACCCCTGTACGGATCCGGTTCAGGGCGTCCCACTCTTTGTGGGGCAGGTCCGAGCTGGGTGGGCAGGCCCGTACGAAGCTTTCCAAAAAGGGGGTTGGCATGACAGGATTACAAAAAATGTAATGTGAAATAGTGTGCGCGCTGCGCACATCATGAGCGCAAAGCGTGAAGTCCCTCGATGCCAGGGACCAGGGCCCGCTTAAGGGCCCTTGAAGCTCTGGGGTTTTAGATGCTCTCTGATGCATTCTGAGACTTATTTTGGAGCATTTTTTGCACCAAATTTATGACCAATATTTCAGAAATTAACAGGAATCTGAGAGGTAGCTTTTTTCACACAAAGGGTGCTGGGTGTATGGAACGAGCTGCCAGAGGAGGTAGTTAAGGCTGGGACTATCCTAATGTTTAAGAGACATTTGGACACGTACATGGATAGGACAGATTTAGAAGGATATGGGCCAAACGTGTGTGAGTGGGACTAGTTTAGATGGGACATGTTGGTCGGTGTGGGCAAGTTGGGCTGAAGGGCCTGTTTCCACACTGCATCATTCTATGACCAAAAAGTTAAGAAGAAAAATGAATGTAGGTAAGTAGAGCAGATTTGAAAGAGGAGTGAAATGTAAAGGCAGAGAGAGGTTTATGGGTGGAAAGTAACATAGGAAAGGAGGGGGGAGAGTGGGTTTGGGCAGATGGGTGAAGGGAAAATAGTCACAGAGTGCTGGAGTAACTCAGCGGGTCAGGCAGCATCTGTGGAGAATATGAATAGGCGACGTTTCACAGAGTGCTGGAGTAACTCAGCGGGTCAGGCAGCATCTCTGGAGAACATGGATAGATGACATGTCACAGAGTGCTGAAGTAACTCAGTGAGTCAGGCAGCATCTCTGGAGATTATATTTCGGGTCAAGACCGTTCTTCAGTAATATTCATGATGTGGCATGCATAGACATTCCTGAATGTTACCCAAACCATCGTGAGCTACTTTGTTACGGTGCTTGCCCTCTCCTATAATGTCTCTGCTGCCTTGGGTGATGCAGGACAGGACACGAGCTTTGGGACATGGTGTGAAGCTGTTGCAGTCTGTCCCAGCATGGTAAAAACCTGGATGGAGTGGATGTGGAGAGGATGTTTCCACTAGTGGGAGAGTCTAGGACCAGTGGCCACAGTCTCGGAATTAAAAGACATTCCTTTATGAAGGAGATGAGCAGGAATTTCTTAAGTCAGAGGGTGGTGAACTGTGGAATTCATTGCCACAGACAGCTGTGGAGGTCAAGTTAATTGACATTTTTCAGGAGGAGATTGATAGATTCTTGATTAATACGGGTGTCAGAGGTAATGGGGAGAAGGCAGGAGAATGTGTTTGAGAGGGAAAGATGGATAGAGCCATAGAGTGATACAGTGTGGAAACAGGCCCTTCGTCCCAGCATGTTCCATCTGCACTAGTCCCACCTGCCCACGTTTGATCCATATCCCTCAACTACCTCCTCTGGCAGCTTGTTCCATATACCTACCACCCTTTGTGTGAAAAACATACCCCTCAGATTCCTATTAAATCTTTTGCAGTTCACCTTAAACTTATGTCCTCTGCTCCTCGATTCACCTACTCTGGGCAAAAGACTCAACCATATCTAGTCAAATCATGATTTTATACACCTCTATTAGATCATCCCTCATCCTCCTGTGCGCCATGAAATAGACTCCCAGCCTACTCAACCTCTCCCTATAGCTCTGGCCCTCTAGTGCTGGCAACATCCTCGTAAATCTTCACTGTACCCTTTCCAGTTTGATGACATCTTTCCTATAACATGTTGCCCAGAACTGAATACAATACTCTGAATGCGGCCTCACCACCTTCTTATGCAACTGCAACATGGCCTCCCAACCTCCATACTCAGCCTGACCTGCTGAGTTACTCCAGCACTCTGTGAAACGTCACAGAACAGGGCAAGATTAGCAAGTTTGCTGATGATACAGATGTGAGTGGTTTTGCATATAGTGAAGATGGTTGTGAAAGATTGCAGCAGGATCTGGATCAATTAGCCAGGTGGGCAGAGGAATGGTTGATGGTTGTATGGTTCCTTGAAGGTCGTGTCGCAGGTATATCAGGTGGTCAAAACGTATTTTGGCACTTTAGCCTTCATCAGTCAGAGTATTGAGTATAGAAGTTGGGAGGTCATGTTGCAGCTGTATAAGACATTGGTGAGACCGCATTTAGAATATTGTGTTCAGTTCTGGGCACCATGTTATAGGAAAGATGTCAAATTGAAAAGAGTACAGAGATCCCCATCCTGGATCAATCCAATCAGGGTTGTATCATCCGCAAACTTCAGAAGCTTGACAGAGGTGTCTGTGGAGGTGCAGTCATTGGTGTGGCGAGAGTAGAGAGGGGAGAGTACGCATCTTGCGGTGCTCCTATGCTGAGCGTTTGTGGGTCCGAGATATGCTTTCCCGTCTCACATGCTGCTTCCTGTCAGTCAGAAAGCTGGTGATCCACTGACAGAGGGGTTCAGGCACAGTCAACTCAGAAAGTTTGGAGCGTAGTAGCTCTGGCACAATGGTGTTGAATGCAGAGCTAAAATCAACAAACAGAATCCTTGCATAGGTCCCCTGGCGGTCTAGGTGCTGTAGGATGATGTGTAGGCCCAGATTGACTGCATCATCCACAGATCTATTGGCCCAACATGCAAAATGCAGAGGATCCAGCAGAAGGATTGTGATATTTTTCAGCATGGCCAGCACAAGCCTTTCAATGGTCTCCATGACTACAGAGGTCAAGTGCGACAGGCCTGTAGTCGATAAGACCAGTAATCCTTACCTTTTTCGGTACAGGGACAATAGTGGAGACTTTGAAGCAGGCAGGGACAGTGCATCTTTGCAGGTACTGGTTAAAAATGAGTAATTGGGTATGAAGTGTTGGTGGGGGTGGGAAAGGGTCCACTCTTTTCATTACTGGAGTCTTGCCTTAAGTAGGTGTGAGGTGGTGAATGGGAAGGAGGGGGTGCAGGGTCCGTTCTTTGCAGACTGGGGTCTGGCTGTGTTTGTTGGAGAGGGGGTACCAGGGTTACGTTTCTGATTTTCAAACCTGCAGTAAAACTCATTCAGGTTGTTCGTCAGCTGACGATTGTCCAAAGAGCGGGGGGGCTTTCCTCTTATAGCTGGTGATTTCTTGCATGCCCTTCCAAACTGAAGAAGAGTCACTAGCTGAGAACTTGCTCCTCAAATTCTCAGAGTACCTTTCCTTGGCAGCTCAGATTCCCCTTCTCAGCTCTTTATCGATTAGGCTATCTTTTAACTCTTTAACGATTAGGCTATCGGTGGGGGTGGCATGGGGGGGAAGATGGCTTGGGCCCTGGTGGCGGGGGGAGGCAAGGGGAGCGGGCACCGCCGCAGCGGCGACTGGTGTTGGGGTTACAGCCGCTGGGTTCAGATTCAGCCACTCCCGTCCGGCGACGGGAGGACGGTCTCCTGGTTGGCAGGCAAGCCGATGGTGAGGCTCCGACGCCGCGGATGGAGATGCTGGACCGGGCGGGCAGACACCGCGCACCCCCCCCCCCCGGCCCAGAGAAATGGGCACTCCCTTATTCCGCGGGCCAGATTTTTTTTCCGATTTTTTTTTTTTTTTTTCCCTGAGGATTTTTTCTTACTTTTGGGGGGGAAGGGGGGTGCGGTCGCACCCAACGCACCCCCCCTTCGGACGGCCATGGTGGGGCTGTGGTGTTCGATGCAACAGTGAAGTCACTGATCCGCTGTGTTACTCCAGCACTCAGTGAAACGTTACCTATCCATGTTCTCCACAGATCCTGCCTCCAGCACTTTGTGTCTTTTTGTGATTGAACCAGCACCTGCAGTTCCCTGTGTCTGCCAAAGATGTGCACAAAGTGCTGGAGAAAGATTATGGGCAATGTTTCAGGACGGGACACTTGGCTACTTGTCAAACTTTGTTCGAGTTTTGAAATGTCATTCTCTGATTTTAATTAACTATCCAACAACTTTCCTCACTTTTATTGATAGCGGTATAAATATTGATTTCTCTAACTTCAAGTAACCCTGACATCCCCTCTCTCTCCATCCCTCCACCACCCGTCAGACCAGCTTCAAAGTAATCTTGCGGGGTTTTTAATGTCTGTAACTTGATTTCGCCCACATCTCACAATGGCCTGTTTCCTTTAACATCGTCATTATTTTCTCACCCCTTCCCCACCCTCCCCTATCCCCCCTTCAAGCACTAGTAATGTTCACGCGTTAGCAGGGCTCTCGCTTAACCTTTTTTCCCTCTTGCCATCCGGGCAACCTAGGCAGCTTTTTAGGTTGCCAAATGACAGTTTAGGTGGTCATTTAAGACGGATTGCATGAAGCGTGCGATAATGTGCTCGGACGAAGTCAGAATTATGGTCAATGAAGCATTCACGTATTATTTCTGCTGCAAATAAAGTCACAAACTAAACATATTCACCAATCAAGACATGATATATACCACGATGACATGCAGCAAAATTATAATACAGTATCTCATCTCCTTTTACACGTTGCAATGAATGCAATTTCTATTATTTCTTTCCACTTCCAAACAAAATTCTGGTTGGATTATTCAGCATATGATCAACCTCAGTGAGACCAAGTTCAGGCTTGGCGATCGCTTCGCACAACACCTACACTCAGCTCTCAATAACCAACCTGATCTCCCGGTGGCTCAGCACTTCAACTGCCCCTCCCATTCCGAATCCGACCTTTCTGTCCTGGGCCTCCTCCATGGCTAGAGTGGGACCCACCGCAAATTGGAGGAACAGCACCTCATATTTTGCTTGGGTAGTTTACATCCCAGCGGTATGAACATTGGCTCTCTAATTTCAGGTAGTCCTTGCTTTCTCCCTCCTTTGCCTCCCATTCCTAGCTCTCCCACAGCGTACGGTCTCCGCCTCTTCCTTTCTTTTTCTCAACACCCCCCCTGACATCAGTCTGAAGAAGGGTCTTGACCCGAAACGTCACCTATTCCTTCGCTCCATAGATGCTGCCTCACCTGCTGATTTTCTCCAGCTTTGTCTACCAACGGGATCCCACCACTGGCCACATCTTCCCATCTCCTCCCCTGTCGGCTATCCGCAGAGACCGCTCCTTCCGTAACTCCCTGGTCATTTTGTCCCTTCCCACCCAAACCACCCCCTGGCACTTCCCCTTGCAACCGCAGGGAATGCTATGCTTGTCACTTTACCTCCCTCCTTGACTCCATTCAAGGATCCGTCCGGGCCAGTGAGGCCCACCGAAAATTGGAGGAGCAGCACCTCATATTTTGCTTGGCAGTTTACACCTCAGCGGTATGCAAATTGACCTACAATTTCAGGTAGTCCCTGCTTTCTCCTCTGCTTCCCAGCTCTCCTTCAGCCCACTGTCTCCACCTCTTTCTTTCTTCTTCCCACCCCCTCCACCCTCGCATCCGTTTGAAGGGTCTCGACCCAAAACATCGCCTATTTCCTTCGCTTCATAGATGCTGCCTCACCTACTGAGTTTCTCCAGCATTTTTGTCTCCCCATCCACACAAGTGCTGTTGTAGATTTGGGAGCAACAGCAGCAGGAGATTAGCAAGAGATACGACTGATTGGCTCTAGCCCAAGTGGGAGGAGAGAAGTGAAAACAGTTAAAGTAGAGGCCAAGGACAGGCAGACTTTACTCAGGACTGCTGTAGTTTTGGGAGCAACAGCAGCAGGAGCTAAGCAAGAGATACGACTGATTGGCTCTAGCCCAAGTGGGAGGAGAGAAGTGAGTCAATGCCGGGAAAACAGTTGAAAACTGAGGAATTTGGTTTGTAAATTGGTAAATCAGGCAATTTATCAGTCAATTTAAGCAAGACGGCTCTTAGCGAACGGCAGTGAGTGAGCGGCCTTGCGAGGGAAGTGCCCTGTGAGAAAAGTGTGAGTCTTTGGCTCGAGAGTCTTTGGAGAGGAGACCACGCAATACGCTTGAGAGGTAGAGACGAAAGAAGGAGATGTCAGGCAAGCCTCTGGCTGCTACAAATCCGAGAAGTGCATCCAGGTAGAGCTCCTGAAGGGCCGTGTTGGGGAACTTGAGAAGCAAGTGGATGATCTCCGGTTCGTCCGAGAAACTGAGTCGTTCCTCGACAAGTCCGACAGTACGATTGTTACACCTAAGGTACTGGAAGAGAGAAGGTGGGAGACAATGAGAACGGGAGGGAAGCATGGAATGCCAACGTCCCCGGGTGTTGTACCTCTTGTGAACAGGTTCACCCACTTAGAAGCTGTCGGGACAGAAGACGTGTTTACACTGGGCGGCGGACTGGCTTGTGATGCTAATAGGGCTGTTGAGCCAAAACCAAAAAGGCCTAAGGCAGGCAACGCCATTGTAGTGGGAGACTCCATTGTGAGAGGTACGGACAGGGGTTTCTGCGGCAACCGACGGGATGCGAGGATGGTGTGCTGCCTTCCTGGTGCCAGGATCCAGGATGTCACGGACAGAGTGCAGAAAATCCTCAAGGGCGAAGGTGAACATCCGGAAGTGGTAGTGCATGTCGGCACAAACGATGTCGGAAAGAAGGGGATGAATATTCTGCAGCGTGACTTTAGAGAGCTCGGAAAAATGCTGAAAAGCAGGACCTCCGGGGTTGTTATCTCCGGTTTGCTTCCAGTTCCTCGTGCTAGCGAGAGCAGGAACAGGGAGATACGGGACCTGAACGTGTGGCTGAGGAACTGGTGCACGGAGCAGGGATTTAGATTCTTAGATCACTGGGATCTGTTTTGGGGTAAGGGGGAACTGTACAAAAGGGACGGATTGCATCTTAACAGGTGGGGGACCAGCATTCTGGAAGGCAGGTTTGCCACTGCTACACGGGTGGTTTTAAACTGAATAAGGGGGGTGGGGTGTCGAATGGGATAGTGGAGGATGGAGTTAAAGGGAAAGGGTTTCTTAAATGTGTGAGCGTAGAGACAGAGGGGTGTAAAATGAGGGTAGAAGCAATAGGTAGCAAGGTGAAAAGTAAAAGTGGCAGGCAGACAAAAACAGGGCAAAAATCAAAAAGGGCCACGTTTCAACATAATTGTATAAGGGATAAGAGTGTTGTAAAAACAAGCCTGAAGGCTTTGTGTCTCAATGCAAGGAGCATTCGTAATAAGGTGGATGAGTTGAATGTGCAGATAGCTATTAATGACTATGATATAGTTGGGATCACGGAGACATGGCTCCAGGGTGACCAAGGCTGGGAGCTGAACATCCAGGGATATTCAATATTCAGGAGGGATAGAGAGAAAGGAAAAGGAGGTGGGGTAGCGTTGCTGGTTAGAGAGGAGATTAATGCAATGGAAAGGAAGGACATTAGTTTGGAGGATGTGGAATCGGTATGGGTAGAGCTGCGAAACACTAAGGGGCAGAAAATGCTGGTGGGTGTTGTGTACAGGCCACCTAACAGTAGTAGTGAAGTTGGAGATGGTATCAAACAGGAAATTAGAAATGCGTGCGACAAAGGCAAAACCATTATAATGGGTGACTTCAATCTACATATAGATTGGGTGAATCAAATTGGCAGGGGTGCTGAGGAAGAGGATTTCTTGGAATGTATGCGGGATAGTTATCTAAATCAACATGTAGAGGAACCAACGAGAGAGCAGGCTATTTTAGAATGGGTATTGAGTAATGAGGAAGGGTTAGTTAGCAGTCCTGTACGTGCCCCCTTGGGCAAGAGTGACCATAATATGGTTGAGTTCTTCATTAGGATGGAGAGTGACATTGTTAATTCAGAAACAATGGTTCTGAACTTAAAGAAAGGTAACTTTGAGGGTATGAGACGTGAATTGGCCAAGATTGACTGGCAATTAATTCTAAAAGGGTTGACGGTGGATATGCAATGGAAGACATTTAAGGACTGCATGGATGAACTACAAAAATTGTTCATCCCAATTTGGCAAAAGAATAAATCAGGGAAGGTAGTACATCCGTGGATAACAAGGGAAATCAGGGATAGTATCAAAGCGAAGGATGATGCGTACAAATTAGCCAGAAAAAGCAGCATACCGGAGGACTGGGAGAAATTCAGAGACCAGCAGAGGAGGACAAAGGGCTTAATTAGGAAAGGAAAAATAGATTATGAAAGAAAACTGGCAGGGAACATAAAAACTGACTGCAAAAGTTTTTATAGATATGTGAAAAGAAAGAGATTAGTTAAAACAAATGTAGGTCCCTTGCAGTCAGAAACAGGTGAGTTGATCATGGGGAACAAGGATATGGCGGACCAATTGAATAACTGCTTTGGTTCCGTCTTCACTAAGGCAGACATAAATAATCTGCCGGAAATAGCAGGGGACCGCGGGTCAAAGGAGTTGGAGGAATTGAGTGAAATCCAGGTTAGCGGGAAGTGGTGTTGGGTAAATTAAATGGATTAAAGGCCTATAAATCCCCAGGGCCAGATAGGCTGCATCCCAGAGTATTTAAGGAAGTAGCTCCAGAAATAGTGGATGCATTAGTAATAATCTTTCAAAACTCTTTAGATTCTGGAGTAGTTCCAGAGGATTGGCGGGTAGCAAACGTAACCCCACTTTTTAAGAATGGAGGGAGAGAGAAAACGGGGAATTACAGACCAGTTAGTCTAACGTCGGTAGTGGGGAAACTGCTAGAGTCAGTTATTAAAGATGGGATAGCAGCACATTTGGAAAGTGGTGAAATCATTGGACAAAGTCAGCATGGATTTACGAAAGGTAAATCATGTCTGACGAATCTTATAGAATTTTTCAAGGATGTAACTAGTAGCGTGGATAGGGGAGAACCAGTGGATGTGGTGTATCTGGACTTCCAGAAGGCTTTCGACAAGGTCCCACATAAGAGATTAGTATACAAACTTAAAGCACACGGCATTGGGGGTTCAGTATTGATGTGGATAGAGAACTGTCTGGCAAACAGGAAGCAAAGAGTAGGAGTAAACGGGTCCTTTTCACAATGGCAGGCAGTGACTAGTGGGGTACCGCAAGGCTCAGTGCTGGGACCCCAGCTATTTACAATATATATTAATGATCTGGATGAGGGAATTGAAGGCAATATCTCCAAGTTTGCGGATGACACTAAGCTGGGGGGCAGTGTTAGCTGTGAGGAGGATGTTAGGAGACTGCAAGGTGACTTGGATAGGCTGGGTGAGTGGGCAAATGTTTGGCAGATGCAGTATAATGTGGATAAATGTGAGGTTATCCATTTTGGTGGCAAAAACAGGAAAGCAGACTATTATCTAAATGGTGGCCGACTAGGAAAAGGGGAGATGCAGCGAGACCTGGGTGTCATGGTACACCAGTCATTGAAAGTAGGCATGCAGGTGCAGCAGGCAGTGAAGAAAGCGAATGGTATGTTAGCTTTCATAGCAAAAGGATTTGAGTATAGGAGCAGGGAGGTTCTACTGCAGTTGTACAGGGTCTTGGTGAGACCACACCTGGAGTATTGCGTACAGTTTTGGTCTCCAAATCTGAGGAAGGACATTATTGCCATAGAGGGAGTGCAGAGAAGGTTCACCAGACTGATTCCTGGGATGTCAGGACTGTCTTATGAAGAAAGACTGGATAGACTTGGTTTATACTCTCTAGAATTTAGGAGATTGAGAGGGGATCTTATAGAAACTTATAAAATTCTTAAGGGGTTGGACAGGCTAGATGCAGGAAGATTGCTCCCGATGTTGGGGAAGTCCAGGACAAGGGGTCACAGCTTAAGGATAAGGGGGAAATCCTTTAAAACCGAGATGAGAAGAACTTTTTTCACACAGAGAGTGGTGAATCTCTGGAACTCTCTGCCACAGAGGGTAGTCGAGGCCAGTTCATTGGCTATATTTAAGAGGGAGTTAGATGTGGCCCTTGTGGCTAAGGGGATCGGAGGGTATGGAGAGAAGGCAGGTACGGGATACTGAGTTGGATGATCAGCCATGATCATATTGAATGGCGGTGCAGGCTCGAAGGGCCGAATGGCCTACTCCTGCACCTAATTTCTATGTTTCTATGTTAACCCACTTTCCTCACCCACTCCCTACATGTTAGGGGCAATTTTACAGAGACAAGTTAACCTACAAAGCCAATGCATCTTTGGGGTGTGGGAGGAAACCCACATGCTTGCAGGGAGAATGTGCAAATTCAACACAGACAGTGCCCGGGGACAGGTTCGAACACAGATCCCTGCCGTGTGAGGCAGCAAGTCCACCAGCTGTGCCACTATATTTTATTTTCCAACACAAAAAATTATACGTTGATAACTTTGGTTACTAAAAAAAAAAGAAACTATCCATTTTCAGTCTTAAATCTCCAAGTGATGCTATGTCCTCCTTTACAGTTATAGTGGGTGACTTCAATCTACATATAGATTGGGTGAATCAAATTGGCAGGGGTGCTGAGGAAGAGGATTTCTTGGAATGTATGCGGGTTAGTTTTCTAAGCCAACGTGTAGAGGAACCAACGAGAGGGCAGGCTATTCTAGACTGGGTATTGAGAAAAAAGGAAGGGTTAGTTAGCAGTCTTGTTGTGCATGGCCCCTTGGGCAAGAGTGACCATAATATGGTTGAGTTCATCAGGATGGAGAGTGACATAATTCTGAAATTTACAGCTACTGTATGTTTTAATTCAGTTCAAGACTATGGGATAGTACATTGGCCATTAAGTTGCTGCCTAAAATTGCCAGCGACTCGGAATTGATCCTGAATATGGGTGCTGGATGGAGTTTGCTCCTTTTCCCTTTGATCGCATGGGTTTTATCCGGGTGCTCTTACATAGAAACATAGAAAATTGGTGCAGGAGTAGGCCATTCGGCCCTTCGTGCCTGCACCGCCATTCAATATGATCATGGCTGGTCATCCAACTCAGTATCCAGCTCCTGCCTTCTCTCCATACCGCCTGATACCTTTAGCCACAAGGGCCACATCTAACTCCCTCTTAAATATAGCCAATGAACTGGCCTCAACTACCTTCTGTGGCAGAGATTCCAGAGAATTCTTGTTTCCTTCCACATTCCAAAGGTGTGCAAGAACCTTTTTCAGACCCAACCCAAAACGCAATATTTTCCTTTTGTCCAGAGATTCTGTCTGACCTGTTGAGTTACTCCAGCTTTTTGTGTCTATCTTCAGTTTAAACCAGCATCTGCAGTTCTTTCCTACACACAGGAAAGGCCTATTTCCACGCTGTATGTTTAAATTAAACTAAAACACTAAAACCATCTGTGGAGAACATGGATAGGTGACATTTCACAGAATGCTGGAGTAACTCTGCGGGTCAGGCAGCATCTGTGGAGAACATGGATAGGTGACATAGTGGCGCTGGACTCTTTTTCAGACTGACACTATGTTAACAGATGAGGGGGTGATCGGCAGATAGGTGGAATGAGTGACAGAGGCGAGAGAAAATGAGGTAAAAGGGTGTTTGGTGAGGAGAAGGGAATGAATATGTGCAGCTTTATGGCACTTTAGGGAGGAGAGACAGGAGGGAGGGAGAACGGGGAGAGTGCGAGGCAAGGAGAGGAATGTACATGTGCATCTTTAAGGGACATTGGTCAGGTAGCATTTGGAGTATTGCATATAGTTCTGGTCACTCCATTACAGTACTGATGTGGAGGCTTTGGGGAAGGTGCAGAGATGGTTGACCAGAATGGTTTAAAACAAAGGAATTGCAGATGCTGGTTTACAAAAATGGACACAAAATGCTGAGTAACCCCAACCACAGGCTGAACATGCGGGTGAAATCCTTGCCACACTCAGCGCACACAAAGGGTCTCTCTCCGGTCTGAATCCGCTGATGCCCCCGTGCGTTCTTGAAACGCTTGCCGCCGTGGGAGCAGCCACTCGCCGGCATGGGCCCGCCAGTAATGCTGCAACCCCCACGAGCTGTCAAAACACCTCACCGCAGCACAGGCAGTCGTAGTGCTGGCCACTGGTGTGCACGCGCTGGTGAGACAGGGCGCGGGAGGCCATGGCAAAGCGCTATCCACACCTCGGGCTGGGGAAGGGACGGTCTCTCCGTCCTCAGCAACGGCTCCTAAACCCTGCAGGAGGGGACACGGAGGGTCAACAAATTAGCAAGCAGGTCATTACTAACACGTGAACATTACTAGTGTTTGAAAGGGAGGTGGAGGGGAAGCGCGGGGGAAGGTGGTGGTGGGGGGGGGGGGGGAGTGGGGGGATGTGAGGTGCAGTCAGAGGGGTGAGGGGGGCTCTGCACCGAACTGGGGACACCACCTATCCGGGAGCCACGTTGAGCCGCCTGGCGTCATCCACCCCAACACCAGCGACCGTCAGGCTGCTGTACTGGGTGAAGCCCTTGCCGCAATGGACGCAGGTGAAGGGGCGCTCGCCGATGTGGGTGCGCTGGTGATTCAGCAGGTTGGCGGAGCGGGCGAAGCCCTTGCCACAGTCGATGCATGTGTAGGGCCGCTCCCCGGTGTGCTGGCGCCTGTGCACCTTCAGGTCCGTGGACGACGTAAAACCTTTGCCGCAATCGGAGCAGGGGAAGGGCCGCTCACTGCTGTGCACCCACCGGTTCACCTGCAGCCCCGACGACTGGGCAAGACCACCCCAAGACCAGCGACTATGATCCACCAATCTGAGGGAGGACCATAGGTCTTTAACCGACAGGGTGCGCTGCACAGGGGCCTGCCGCCGCCGGGGTGAGGGGGGGGAGGGGGCTAGTCGGTGAACCAGAGGTGCTGCACCATGGCCTCCCACCGCCAGGAAAGTGTTGCACTCGGAGGACCAGAGGGTGCTGCACCGAGCCCTTCAATAGACAGGGGTCACTGCATACAGAGAAACAAAGGCAGTGTACCGCGGCCTCCCGCCGCCAGGTGGGCACTGCAGTCGAGGACCAGAGGGCCCCCAGATCCAAAGATACTAGAGGAGCCTTCTGGTCCTCCTACTGCAGCTACTCCCAGAGGGTCCTGGCCCCTATGCAAATAGGCTGCGGACCCCTGGGCTAAACCAAACCCTCGATCCTGTCCCGCCAGCCTTTTTTTCAAAATTCAATTGGTGGTGCATCTTCATTGCAGGGAAATACGGTAACTCAATTCCCTCAAATATATGTTAGATTTTCCTCAAATATATGTTAAATTAAAACTACACTATGGTAGCAATGTACAATATTCATGTCTCAAGCTCACACTTCTGCTTCAATGTAGGTATGTATACACTACATTTCATCAGAGACAGAGAGAGGTTGAATGAAAGAAAGAAAAAAGGTTCAACAAAATTAGAGATCACAAGAAAGAAATTAGAGAAATACATATGTGTGTGTTAAAGAATTTAAGAAGGAACTGCAGATGCTGGAAAATCGAAGGTACACAAAAATGCTGGAGAAACTCAGCGGGTGCAGCAGCATCTATGGAGCGAAGGAGATAGGCAACGTTTCGGGCCAAAACCCTTCTTCAGACTGATGGGGGGAGGTGGAGAGAAGAAAGGAAAAAGGAGGAGGAGCCCGAGGGCTGAGGGAGAGGTAGGAAGGGGAGGAGACAGCAAGGGTTAACAGAATTGTGAGAATTCAATGTTCATGCCACCAGGATGCAGACTCCCTAAGCAGAATATGAGGTGCTGTTCCTCCAATTTCCGGTGTTGCTCACTCTGGTGTGGAGGAGGCCCAGGACAGAGAGGTCGGATACGGAATGGGAGGGCGAGTTGAAGTGCTGAACCACCGGGAGAACAGGTTGGTTAATGCGGACCGAGCTGAGGTGTTCGGCGAAACGATCGCCAAGCCTACGCTTCGTCTCACCGATATAGATCAGCAGACATCTAGTGCAGCGGATGCAATAGATGAGGTTGGAGGAGGTGCAGGTGAACGTCTGTCGCACCTGGAATGACTGCTTGGGTCCTTGAATGGAGTCGACGGGGGAGGTAAAGCGACAAGTGTAGCATCTCATGCGGTTGCAAGGGAAAGTGCCCGGGGAAGGGGTGGAGCGGGAGGGAAGGGAAGAATTGACAGGGGAGTTACGGAGGGAACGGTCTTTGCAGAAGGCAGACAGGGGGGGATATGGGAAGATGTGGCGAGTGATGAGGTCACAATGGAGGTGGCGAAACTGACGGAGGACTATTTGTTGTATGTGCCCTCAAGGTCAGTAAAACCACACTCACAGCCTAGTAGACATGTGTTCAGTGTTATTCACAGGTCAGACAGAGAGACGTGACCCTCTCACTCCCCCATCTTGCAGAGACTGACTGAGGCACTCAACACTTCCGGGTTTTATCGTCCCTCAGGAAGGGGCGTGGCCTTCAGGAGAGAGAATCTCAACATTTTTTAAACACTAATAACTCTTTTACTTTTCATCGATGGGAAAAATCCTCTTGGCCTGAGTAAGATAGCCAAAAATCACGGCCGTAAGTGGCAGCGTTTAAAAAAACACAATTTACCAAGTTGGCGATATGCAGAGTACTGCCCTACCGACTACAAATTCAGAAGATTCAGAAGATATACAGAACAGGAAGTGGTCAAGATCAGACTTTTAGTAATATAGATATCACACATATATATATTTATATATATATACGCATCATATATATATATATATAATGAATATATATGTGTGTGTGTATATATATATATATATATATATATAAGAAACTAGACAAATATGTATGTGTGTTATATAATTATATACATCAATATCACATTATATACATGTGTGTATCATATATATACGTGTTTATAATATATAAATATAGACAAATATATTTGCATTTATGGCTTATGTACATCATGAGAATGGCTCATGTACATCATGAGTTGCTTTAAATCAAAGTTGCTTCTGATCCATGAGGGAACTTTGAAATCTATTATCTCTATTTTGCCTCTCACACAGAAACACACATATACCGTTCCCCCACAACACTGATTAAACCAAAGGTCATAGAATGCATATGGTCCAGAGACCTTTCATTGCGCATTGTCGCTCATTTTATACGCAATTTCCCTTTTTAATTGTCCAATGGACCGACGTGGATTAAACCCCTCTAGTATTTTTGGATTCAACTACAAGAGGCATAACGAGGTTGAGGTTCCTAAAATGGCGGCACGTTGTTCCGTTGCGTACTTCACGTCAGTCTATTGGATTTTATCGGAGTGGTCCATCTTGCTCCTCTAGCGTCTTGGCCCAGACCTCCGTCCCTCATTCACTGACATCACCCCGCCAGCAAGCCTCGGGCTCCGGCTCCTCGGGTCGCCCTCGGGAAGGGAGGAGGGGGCCGGGAATGATCACGGGGCCGAGCGGCGGCGGCGACTGATCCCACCTGTGGTTCTCGGCGCTCACGTGACCGGCGACCAGATCCCGCATTCTCACTCCCCCCCACTGACGGACAGCGCCAGCGGCCAATGGGAGCAGGTCTTGCCTCTCCGACCCCTACGTCACAAAGGATGGTGTACCGCCCATCCTACTTCCGACCAATCAGAGCCGTGTCCCCGCCGCACGTGACCGCGTTCTATAGGTCGAGTCGTAGCCCCTCCCCTCGGACAGACAGCGCCCTCCGCCAATCGGTGCCGCCTGGAAGGCGGGGCTCTCCACCGACCCGCATCCGGTCACCACTTGGCCAAACTCCACACGGGCTTCCGGATGCTCGGCGCCCCCAGGTCGGTGCGACGCCCTTCCCCCCCCGGGGGAACCGGGCCCGCCTCACGACGGGGGTGGGGTCAGCGGGTCAGGCAGCATCTGTAGAGAAGACTAGAGGTTATGAGCTACAGGGAGAGGTTGAGTAGGTTGGGTCTCTAATCCTTGGAGCGCAGGGGAATGAGGGGTGATATAGAGGTGTATAAAACCATGAGGGGAATAGATCGGGTAGAAACACTGAGTCTTTGCCCAGAATAGGGGGATCGAGGACAAGAGGACATGGGTTCAAGGTGAAGGGGAAAAGATTTAATAAGAATCTGAGGGGTAACCTTTACACATAGAGGGTGGTGAGTGTATGGAACAAGCTGCCCGAGGAGGTAGTTGAGGCTGGGACTATCCCATCGTTTAATAAACAGTTAGACAGGTACGTGGATAGGACAGGTTTGGAGGGATTTGGACCAAGAGTGGGACTGGTGTAGATGGGACATGTTGGTCAGTATGGGCAAGTTGGAACTAAGGGCCCGTTTCCACACTATAACTCTATGACAAACTGCTTGAGTAACTCAGCGGGTCCGGCAGCATTTGTGGAGAAGTTAGACACGCAAAGTGCTGGAGTAACGCAGCGGGCCAGGCAGCATTTGCCGCGAGAAGGAATGGGTGACATTTTGGGTTGGGGCCCTTTGGTTTAGTTTAGAGATGCAGGGCAGAAACAGGTCTTTCGGCCCACGGCCCACTGACCAGTGATCACCCCGTACACTAGCAACATCTTACGCACATTAGGGACAATTTAACAGAGGCTGATTAATCTACAACCCTGAACATCCTTGAAATGTTAATAAACAATAGACAATAAGTGCAGGAGTAGGCCATTCGGCCCTACGAGCCAGCACCACCATTCACTGTGATCATAGCTAATCATCCATACGGTCAAGGTTGCATGCTGAGCCGGAGACCCGGGTTCCATCCTAACTACGGGCACGGAGTTTGTACGTTTTCCCCGTGATCTGTGTAGGTTTACTCAGAGATCTTCGGTTTCCTCCCACACTCCAAAGACGTACAGGTTTGAAGGTTAATTGGCTTGGTGTAAATGTTACAATAAAATTGTCCCTAGTGGGTGTAGGATAGTGTTAATGTGCGGGGATCGCTGGTCGGCGCGGACCCGGTGAGCCAAAGGGCCTGTTTCCATGCTGTATCTCTAAAACTTTAAAAAATCCTGAAATATGTAGTACCCCGTTCCTGCCTCCTCACCATATCCCCTGACTCTGCTGTCAAGAGCCCTAGCTAGCTCTCTCTTTAAAGTATAAAGAGAACCGGCCTCCACCGCCCTCTGAGGCAGAGAATTCCACAGGCTCACAATTCTCTGGGTGAACATCTTTTTCCTCATCTCCGTTCTAAATGGTCTACCCCTTATTCTTAAACTGTGGCCCCTAGTTCTGGACTCCCCCAACATCCGGAATTTGTCTAAATCATTGATGTATATTGTAAATAGCTGCAGTCCCAGGTTGGAGGCAACCGGGGCACCCAGAGTAAAAACCCACGCAGGTCAAGGGGAGAACGTACAGACTCCGCACAGACAGCACCTGTCGTCAGGATTGAACCCAGGTCTCTGGCGGAGAGGCAGCAGCTGTACCGCTGTGCCACTGTGCTGCCCAGAATTATATAACGGTTTCCTCCGCCAAGAACGCACCTAATATGCGCTAGTAATGTCCTGTTTGTCAGCTTGTTGACCCTCTGTGTTCCATTCCTGCAGGGTTTAGGAGCTGTTGCTGTGGACGGAGAGACGGGGTCAGTGAGCCCCCCCCCCCGCCCATCTGCTCAGTGTGCGGGCTGAGCTTTGAGGGGCTGAGCTTCTGTGGAGGACCACATAATGGGGTACAACAAGGTGAAGCATTACGAGTGTGACGTGTGTGGCAAGGCCTGGCAGAAGCCAAGCCAGCTGGAGACCCACCGACGGGTGCACACGGGAGAACGCCCCTTCGACTGCTCGGAGTGTGGCAAGAAATTCACCCGCTACGAGGCCCTGCATCGGCACAACCGCGTGCATTCCGGCGAGAAGCCCTTTGGCTGCTCCGACTGCGGCAAGAGTTTCAAGACAACAAATGACCTGAAGGCCCACCGGCGAGTTCACACGAGCGAGAAGCCCTTTGGCTGCTCCACCTGCGGCAAGAGCTTCAAGACGACAAATCACCTGAAGGACCACTGGCGGGTGCACACGGGCGAAAAGCCCTATGGCTGCTCCACCTGTGGCATGAGCTTTGCCCAGTTATCGGGGTTGCTGCATCACCGGCGGGTGCACAGCAGTGAGCGGCCCTTCACCTGCTCCGACTGCGGAAAAGGCTTCAAGACGTCCACGGACCTGAAGGTGCACAGGCGTCTGCACACCGGCGAACGGCCTTACACCTGCAGCGACTGTGGCAAGGGTTTCACCCGCTCATCCAGGCTGCTGGAGCACCAGCGCACCCACACCGGCGAGCGCCCCTTCACCTGCGCCCAGTGCGGCAAGGGCTTCACCCACTCCACCAAGCTGTTGTCCCACCAGCGGGTGCACACTGGCGACCGTCCCTTCCCAAGCCCGGTGTGTGGTGAGCGCTGTGCCGTGGCCTCCCACAACCTATCCCACCAGCGCATGCACACCAGTGGCCAGCCCTACGACTGCCCGTACTGCAGTGAGGCGTTTGACAGCTCGCGGGGGTTGCGGCAGCACCGGCGGGCCCACGTCGGCGAGCAGCTGCTCCCACTGCCTTGACCACCTGCTGGAGCACTGGTGAGTCCACACCGGCCAATACCCCTCCAGCCTGCTGGCACACCGTGACGTGATTGGCGCTGTTTATGTCGACACAAAATGCTGAAAGGAATGGGTAACGTCTCGGGTCGAGATCCTTCTTCAGTCTCAACACGAAGCGTCACCCATTCCTTCTCTCAGAGATGCTGCCTGTCCGCTGAGTTACTCCAGCATTTTGTGTCCTTTTTTTGTAAACCAGCACCTCAACCAACAAACCATACTGTTTAACCATCTCTGCACCTTCCCCAAAGCCTCCACATCAGCCCTGTAATGGAGTGACCAGAACTGTATGCAATACTCCAAATGCTACCTGACCAATGTCCCTTAAAGCTGCACATATATATTCCTCTCTCCTCGTCTCACACCCGATTATCCCTTTATTTTCTCTCGCCCTCTGTCACTTACTCCAATAAGCTGCCGATCACCACCTCATCTATATTATATATATATAACATCGTGTCAGTCTGAAGAAGGGTCCCGACCGGAAATGTCACCAAACCATGTTCTCCACAGATGCTGCCTGACCCGCTGAGTTACTCCAGCACTTTGTGTAAGTCATAGAGTGATGCAGTGTGGAAACTGGCCCTTCTGTCCAACTTCCCCACACCAATTAACATGTCCCAGCTACACTAGTCCCACCTGCCTGTGTCCATATCCCTCTAAATTTGTCCTATCCATGTACCTGTCTAACTGTTTCTTAAACGTTGGGATAGTCTCTGCCTCAACTACCTCCTCCAGCAGCTTGTTCCATACACCCACCATCCTCTGTGTGGAAAAGTTACCCCTCAGATTCCTATTAAATCTTTTCCCCTTCACCTTGAACCTATGTCCTCTGGTCCTCTATTCCCCCACTCTGGGCAAGAGATTCTGTGCATCTAACTAAATTGTGTTCAATGCAAGATTCCAGCATTTGCAGTTTCTTGTGTCTCCCTCTCCTATATCCACCTATCACTTCTGAAGAAGGGTCTCAACCTGAAACATCACCCATTCCTTCTCTCTAGAGATGCTGCCTGTCCCACTGAGTTACTCCAGCAATTTGTGTCCACCTATCACTTGCCAGGCTTTGTCCAGCCCCCATCTCTCTTTTCCAGCTTCCTCCGCCCACCCTCTCCAATCAGTCTGAAGAAGGGTCCTGACTCAAAATGGCATGCAGGTGCTGCAGGCAGTGAAGAAAGCGAATGGTATGTTAGCATTCATAGCAAAAGGATTTGAGTATAGGAGCAGGGAGGTTCTACTGCAGTTGTACAGGATCTTGGTGAGACCGCACCTGGAGTATTGCGTACAGTTTTGGTCTCCTAATCTGAGGAAGGACATTCTTGCCATAGAGGGAGTACAGAGAAGGTTCACCAGACAGATTCCTGGGATGTCAGGACTTTAATATGAAGAAAGACTGGATGGACTCGGCTTGTACTCGCTAGAATTTAGAAGATTGAAGGGGGATCTTATAGAAACGTACAAAATTCTTAAAGGGTTCAACAGGCTAGATGCAGGAAGATGTTCCCGATGTTGGGGAAGTCCAGAACAAGAGGTCACAGTTTAAGGATAAGGGGGAAATCTTTTAGGACCGAGATGAGAAAAAAAAAATTCACACGGAGGGTGGTGAATCTCTGGAACTCCCTGCCACAGAAGGTAGTTGAGGCCAGTTCATTGGCTATATTTAAGAGGGAGTTAGATGTGGCCCTTGTGGCTAAAGGGATCAGGGGGTATGGAGAGAAGGCAGGTACAGGATACTGAGTTGGATGATCAGCCATGATCATATTGAATGGCGATGCAGGCTCGAAGGGCCGAATGGCCTACTCCTGCACCTATTTTCTATGTTTCTATGTCTATGATTCAAAATGTTGTCTGTCCATTCCCTCTAAAGCGGTGGAGAAACTCAGTGGGTCAGGCCGCATCTGTAGAGAGAAGGGAATCTAAGGCGATCACGCCCACCTCTCCTTTCCAACTTTCTCCCCGTCAGTTTGAAGAAGGGTCCTGACCTAGAATGTTGCCCGTCCATGCTCTCCAGAGGTGCAAGTTACTCCAGGAGATTGCTACATTGCAACATTGACGACTGTATTGGTGCTACCTACTGCACCCATGCAGAACTCACTGACTTCATCCATTTCATCACTAACTTCCATCCGGCACTCAAATTCACCTGGACCATATCCAACATCTCCCTACCATTTCTAGACCTCACTATCTCCATCGCAGGTAACAGACTACTGACCAACATCTACTCGAAACCCACTGACTCCCATGGCTATCTAGACTACACTTCTTCCCACCCTGCTTCCTGTAAGGACTCTACTCCCAATTCCTCCAGCTACGCCGCATCTGCACCCAGGATGAGGTGTTCCAAACCATGGCATCGGAGATCTCCTCATTCTTTAGGGAACGGGGGTTCCCCTCTTCGACTATAGATGAGGCAATCACCCGGGTCTCTTCTATACCCCGTGACTCTGCTCTCACTCCCCATCCCCCGTGTCCTCACCTTCCACCCTACCAGCCGTCACATACAACAAATAGTCCTCCGTCATTTTTGCCACCTCCAATGGGATCCCACCACTGGCCACATCTTCCCATCTCCTCCCCTTTTGGCTTTCCGCAGAGACCGCTCCCTCCGTAACTCCCTGGACAATTTGTCTCTTCCCACCCAACCCATCCCCTCCTCTGGTACTTTCCCCTCCAACTGCAGGAAATGTTACACTTGTCGCTTTACCTCCCCCCTTGACTCCGTCCAAGGACCCAACCAGTCTTTCCAGGTGTGGCAGAGGTTCACCTGCACCTCCTCCAACCTCATCTATTGCATCCGCTGTTCTAGGCGTCAACTGCTCTACATCGGTGAGACCAAGCGCAGGCTTGGCGATCGCTTTGCTCAACACCTCCACTCAGTTCGCATTAACCAACCTGATCTCCCGGTGGCTCAGCACTTCCAACTCCCCCTCCCATTCCGAATCCGACCTTTCTGTCCTGGGCCTCCTCTATGGCCAGAGTGAGTCCCACCACAAATTAGAGAGGCAGCATCTCATATTTTGCTTGGGTAGTTTACACCCCAGCAGTATGAACATTGACTTCTCCAATTTCAGGTAGTCCTTGCTTTCTCCCTCCTTCCCCTCCCCAGCTTTCCCACAGAGTACTGTCTCCACCTCTTCCTTTCTTCTTCCCGCCCCCCTCACCCCCACATCAGTCTGAAGAAGGGTCTCGACCCAAAACGTCACCTATTCCTTCCTTCCATAGATGCTGCCTCACCCGCTGTTTTTCTCCAGCATTTTTGTCAAACTTCAGGAAATTGTGTCACTTTTTGTAAACCACCATCTGCTGTTCCTTGTATCTAGACTAGGCGTGCATTTCATCCTACACTTGTGCTTGGTCCGCCAAGGCCTGCTGAATCTCCCGGTTGCCAACCATTTTATCTCCCCTTCCCACTCCCACACTGATCATTCTGTCCTGGGCCTCCTCCACCACCAGAGTGAGGTGACACGCAAACTGGGGACACAGCACCTTATAGCTTACAACCCAATGGGATGAACATTGAATTCTCCAAATTACGGAGACACCCCCCCCCCCCCATCCCTTACTAATCAAGTCCTGGAGTCTGTCCCGACCCCATCTTTTTTTCAGCTTTCTCCCCCGACTCCCATCAGTCCAAAGAAGGGTCCAGACCCGACACATAGCCTGTCCATTCCGCTCCAAAGTGGCGGTAGAACTCAGCAGGTCAGCCATCCGTGGTGGGAAACGGATGGAGAAGTGTTCCTAATATAAGCTCTCCTTGGCCTTGTCGAGGAGCAGACAATCCACAGTACCAGCATCTTCTCATTCACACTGTACCCAAGGGAAAATGTAAAAGGAGCCAAGCTGCTCACAGCCAACTGATCACAGTACCAGCTGGCTGCCACTGGCCCAAAAACTTCAATGCATTTAAACTGTTTTATTTTAAAGAAAGCCTTGATGCATTGACAGGTTGAGTGAGTGGGCAGATGCGTGGCAGATGCAGTATAATATAGATAAATGTGAGGTTATCCACTTTGGCGGCAAAAACAAGGGGGCAGATTATTATCTCAATGGGTTTAGGTTAGGTAAGGGGGAGGTGCAGCGAGA
Source organism: Amblyraja radiata (assembly GCF_010909765.2). NCBI lineage: Eukaryota > Metazoa > Chordata > Chondrichthyes > Rajiformes > Rajidae > Amblyraja > Amblyraja radiata. The sequence goes on from NC_045960.1 coordinate 2,006,580, forward strand.
CCTGGGTGTCCTTGTACACCGGTCACTGAAAGTTGGCTTACAGGTACAACAGGCAGTGAAGAAAACTAATGGAATGTTAGCCTTCATAACAAGAGGATTTCAGTATAGGAGTAAAGAGGTTCTTCTGCAGTTGTATAGGGCTCTGGTGAGACCACATCTGGAGTATTGTGTACAGTTTTGGTCTCCTAATTTGAGGAAGGACATCCTTGTGATTGAGGCAGTGCAGCGTAGGTTCACAAGATTGATCCCTGGGATGGCGGGACTGTCATATAAGGGAAAGATTGAAAAGACTAGGCTTGTATTCACTGGAGTTTAGAAGGATGAGGGAGGATCTTATAGAAACATATAAAATTATAAAAGGACTGGACAAGTTAGATGCAGGAAAAATGTTCCCAATGTGGGGAGAGTCCAGAACCAGGGGCTACAGTCTTAGAATAAAGGGGAGGTCATTTAAGACTGAGGTGAGAAAAAACGTTTTCACCTAGAGAGTTGTGAATTTATGGAATTCCCTGCCACAGAGGGCAGTGGAGGCCAAGTCACTGGATGGATTTAAGAGAGAGTTAGATAGAGCTCCAGGGGCTAGTGGAGTCAAGGGATATGGGGAGAAGGCAGGCACGGGTTATTGATAGGGGACGATCAGCCATGATAACAATGAATGGCGGTGCTGGCCCGAAATGCCGAATGGCTTCCACCTGCACCTATTTTCTATGTTTCTATTTGTGCCTTACTTAACAAATAAAGCAAGTTTTTCCTGACCTTACTGTGTTCTTCCTAATTCTTCAGAATTCATGTTGTGCTATCAATAATGAAAGAAAATGCCAACCATCTGCAGAAATGATAAGAAATTATTCTCGCCTCCATGGATATCTGTAGCCCTAGGGCAGTCTGACACCTCCCCACTACTTCAAAGATAGTTCCTGCACTTGGCAATATCGTTTGGCCACTGTTGTATTTTATTTGTTTAATGGATTTGATTAGATTAGGAAATGTTTCCTTTCCTACAAGGGTCTTTCCGCTGGGGAGTTTCTATAGCAACATACCCACTTTTGCTTTTATGAAGAGACTGACGATTTGTTCTGCAGGGTATGTCTGACAAATAATGGATTAGCTGTACAAAATAGATCCATTGATTCAATTGTGATCAGATCAGAGTGAACACTGTCATCTTTTTCTAACAGCTGTCAGCAATGTTGCAGAAGAAAAGGGCAATTATTATACACACACCGCACAACATACTTTTTTGATAGCAAACAATGTTACATTTTGTTTCAGGCTATTCACCAATACTCACTGAAGCCATTTCAGCCTTCAATGATGAACATTGCTTATCTCTGCTGATAGAAACTTTTAGCTTGCTACTAGACCAAGTGGGACCCGTTGGGCTGGCCCCCAACGCAACCCGTTCCCTCAACACAATATTCAACCACTCACCCGTTCCCCCAACGCAATATCCCACAACTCACCCCAACTGCGCAGGGACGGCTTATTTCCCCTTATCCATCAGCACTCCATCCCCCTCCTCTTCAGCCTCCCTGTTTTTAAACTTTATAAACTTACTGGCAGGACTCAGTGTTCTGTGATTGCAACATTGTCGCGGGGAGAGCCAGCAATGATTTGGATCCCATTGTGACGTCATAGTTGTAACTGCCAGTGTGCAGATGGAAGAAATGTTTCTCAAAGTGGGATTTTGTAAAATTAAACATGTGAATAACATATAAAACATAACATCAATCTGAACAAAACATGATACAAAACACACCACAAGACAATTGGGCCTCAGTGCTTAATCTCAATGTGAGACGGGGCCAAGATTACTTCCAGAGCCTTTTATTTTCAATCTTAGCAAGAATCCTTCCACGTTTCACTTAACTCCTTGGAATTTTAAGAGCAATTTTGTCTGTTCCTTTTTTGTGCCGCTCCTACATGAACAATTTAATGAGTCAGGCCTGTTCTAAGAATATTATCCTTATCTCTGTTAGATTACAGTCAAGCATTCCAGCAAGGTGGCAGCTCCTCCAACCTCATCTACTGCATCCGCTGTTCCAGGTTTCAACTTCTCTACATCGGTGAAACCAAGTGCAGGCTCTCCCGGTGGCCCAGCACTTCAACTCCCCCTCCCAATCCCAATCTGACCTTTCTGACCTGGGCCTCCTCCATTGTCAGAGTGAGGCCCAGGGCAGATTGCAGGAACAGCACCTCATATTTTGCTTGGGTAATTAACACCACAGCGGTAAGAACATTGACTTCTCTAACTTCAGGTAACACTTGCTTTCTCTCTCCACCCTTCCCAGTTTTCCCACTAGTCTTACTGCCTTTCTTTGTCCTGCCCCCTCCCCTAACATCAGTCTGAAGAAGGGTCTCGACCTGAAATGTCGCCAATTCCTTCTCTCCATAGATGCTGGCTCACCCTCTGAGTTTCTCCAGCGTTTTGTGTCTACCTTCGATTTTACCAGCATCTGCAGTTATTTCTTAAACATTCCAGCAAGGTGACTCCCATTTAAACACCAATTTCATACTGATGCTGAATACACTGCAGACCATCAGGAACATGCAGTGTGATAGTGATCATTTGTCCATCATGTGATTCTGCCACATTCAAACACTTATTTACTTGCACTGGTTCTGTCCTCCAAGTCTATGTTAGCATTCATAGCAAAAGGATTTGAGTATAAGAGCAGGGAGGTTCTACTGCAGTTGTACAGGGTCTTGGTGAGACCACACCTGGAGTATTGCATACTGTTTTGGTCTCCTAATCTGAGGAAAGACATTCTTGCCATAGAGGGAGTACAGAGAAGTTTCACCAGACTGATTCCTGGGATGTCAGGACTTTCATATGAAGAAAGACTGGATAGACTCGGCTTGTACTCGCTAGAATTTAGAAGATTGAGGGGGTTTCTTATAGAAACTTACAAAATTCTTAAGGGGTTGGACAGGCTAGATGCAGGAAGATTGTTCCCGATGTTGTGGAAGTCCAGAACAAGGGGTCACAGTTTAAGGATAAGGGGGAAATCTTTTAGGACCGAGATGAGGAAAACATAGAGAGTGGTGATTCTCTGGAATTCTCTGCCACAGAAGGTAGTTGAGGCCAGTTCATTGGCTATATTTAAGAGGGAGTTAGATGTGGCCCTCGTGGCTAAAGGGATCAGGGGGTATGGAGAGAAGGCAGGTACAGGATACTGAGTTGGATGATCAGCCATGATCATATTGAATGGCGGTGCAGGCTCGAAGGGCTGAATGGCCTACTCCTGCACCTATTTTCTATGTTTCTATAATCTACGGACCTATCTCCAAAGCTGTATTATTGATAATTTATTCTATTCTTTTTTATCGTGTATTTTTCTCTTCTTTCTCACTAAATATATATTTTTTTTAATTAGAAATGTAATCAAATCGTGCAAAAAGCAAGATCTGGAATTACAGAACTCGCAAGTGTCTTAACCCTGAAAAGGCTGATTTAGTGATTCTTGTGATGTTGTTCCCATTCAAATCCCTGAAAAGGAACAATGTCAAAGTGGCTGACAATAAAACAGGGAATGTCAACACAACGGGAGCTGAAGCGTAACCAGGGGTGTAAACCAAAGACCAGATCTGGGCCCGGTTATTGATATTTCACTCGGCAACACTTGAGCCATTTTTCGGTTTGTCGAGAACACTGATAAAACCAGGACGTGCCTACCCACACCCCAAAAACCGCGCAGCCATCCGAAATAGAACGTTGAAAATATTTGCCCGGCCGTCAGATGATTTAAGCGTTTTTGTCTCTGCATGCATTTTATTTTTTTTAAAGATCTTGAGGGCAGGCAGCGGTCCAGGATGCACGTTTCGGGCAAGACTGGGAAGGCGGACAATCTTCTCATAGCTTGGCGCAAGTTGCAGAATGTGGAAAATATGCTGCTGGAGGTGCTTATTAATCTGATCACTTTCAACTGGCGAGCACTGCTAATTTAAACATGTTTGAATCTTCACAAGTGAAAGGAAAATATTCTCGCCTGTAAACTGGCTGCCCCCCACGCCGTCAAAGGGACTTGGTATTTACTGCATTTTGAACGTTTATGAGATTAGAATTATTTTAGGGGGAAAAACTTTATTGGGCTGGGAGGGGGACTGTTGATGTTTTTGAAAGCAGGTGGCATGTGGGAAACAGAAAATGCATTCACTGTTATCGAGGGTTTCAAAAACAACCATACCGAAAAATAAAAATCAGTATTCATCGCAAAGTGTGCGGTTGTCTGCTGCCTTCAAATGTAGTCAGATGCTATTGAGGGAGTGCAACGTAGGTTCACCAGGTTAATTCCCGGGATGGCGGGACTGTCATATGCTGAAAGAATGGAACGACTGAGCTTGTATACACTGGAAATTTGAAAGGATGAGAAGGGATCTTGTTGAGGTATTTTTGAGATTATTAAGGGTTTGGACACGCTAGAGGCAGGAAACATGTTCCCGATGTTGAGGGATTCCAGAACCAGGGGGCATAGTTTAAGAATAAGGGGTAGGCCATTTAAAACAGAAAAGAGGAAAAACTTTTTCACCCAGAGAGTTGTGAATCTGTGGAATTCTCTGCCTCACAAGGCAGTGGAGGACAATTCTCTGGATGCTCTCAAGAGAGAGTATGATAGACCTCTTAAAGATAGCGGAGTCAGGGGATATGGGGAGAAAGCAGGAACGGGGTACTGATTGGGGATGATCAGCCATGATCACAATGAATGGCGGTGCTGGCTCGAAGGGCCGAATGGCCTACTCCTGCACCTATTGTCTATTAAAAGTGCAGCAAACCCTTGAAATTGAATCCCTTCAACTCCAAGCATCTGAGACCGCATGCACTCATTCTTTTGAAGACCAGATCCCAAGCATTCAGGTCTTGCGATGCAGAGGTCTATAAGAAGTCCAGATACGACCTTGACAAGGCCAATAAAAAGGCCAAAAGGGACTTTGGCTCTAAGCTGGAGCATGAGATAGATGTTCGGCAACTGTGGCAGGGGTTGAATACCATCACCTCCTACAAGGCAAAATCAGGAGGCAGTTCCAACGACAGCGAAGCATCACTCCGTGATGAGCTCAATGTGTTCTAGGGGAATACTGATGTGCCTTCCCGAGCTCCCATACGCTGTGATGGTATTACTGTCACAGTCACAGAGGCCGATGTCAGAATATCCTTCAGGGGGGTGAATCCTCGAAAAGTGCCTGGACCCGATGGAATACCCACAACTTGTGCAGACCAACTGGCTGGAGTTTTTGCAGACATTGCAGGCGTCCTGTAAGTGGGCAAAATGTTCGGGAAGGCCGTGTTGTTCCTTGAGTCTGTTGAGGGGATGAGCGTGGCCGTGAGTAAAAGGGTCACAGTGGGGGAACATTCCAGCAGGTCGAGCCCTTGGCGACCACCAAGCAATGGGTAGTCCTGTCCAACGTCCCGCCCTGCATCACAAACGAGGCCCTCCTTCCCCATCTTCACACCCTAGGGAAGGTACTCACGGACATCACCCCGATATCCCAGGGGTTCCGCAGGAAGGAGCTGCGGCACGTTCTTTCCCTCCGGCACCAGCTGTCAATGGTGCTGGACCGGGAGGAGGTAGTTGACGGGCGCTTCTGTGTCCAGCAGGATGGGCGTGACTTCACCTTCTACTGGACATCGGAGCGCCCAAGGTGGCGTGTCTGTAAGGAAGTGGGGCATATTCAGAGGAATTGTCCCAGGGACAAGAACGATCCACCCATCTCGTCACCTCCCATTAAGGAAGGGAGTCCACAAGCCCCATATTCCAACCGAGGGTGGAGGGGATCGGGCGGGTGCCACAGAAGAAGGTTGCAAAGGCAACCCCAGAGTCTGTGAGCTCCTCCCTTTTGGAAAAAAAGGAGGAATATCTCCAGGGAAAAGCGGAAGGGGGATGAACGGGAATCCTCCAGGGGGGAGGGGAGTACTGTGATGGGGGTAGACTCCCGCCCTCTGGTTCGGGCCCTGGTCCCATGTTCTGGAGGGGATTCTGGGAAGGGTGGTGATGGGGACCACTCGGGTGATATGGAGCAGGGGGAGATTCCTGTTGGGGAGGGAGTCCCGCATCAGGTACCCGAGGAAGCCCAGGAGCAACCCACCCAGGACGAGGCACAGAGCACGCCTCTGGAGGTAGAGACTGTAGGTGGGGAGGGGGTTGGGGAAACCAGCCCTTCTCTCCCTCACGACCTGGCTCCAGAGGGACTCCCTGAGTCTGGTGCACCAAGTTCACTCTGGGCCCAACTGTGGGTGGGATAGTCGCCCCCACTGTCGATGGTCTTGAATCCCCCGGGTACATCTGGGGAAGGCCCGCCTGCCACTGGCCCCAGGGTTGGGTGAGGTGGAGGAGAGACCAGCGGGTGGGGCCGAGGCAGCAACCGCTGCACAGGGTGAGGCAGGAGTATCGAGCACTAAGGGTGTGTCCGGGGATGGAGATGGTGACTCCATCTGCAGAGAGCGGGTGGAAGGGGACTACTCGGACAATAAGTCAATGGATGTCCTCGCTCCCCCTGACGCCATTCCACTCTTCCAGTGGAGGAGCAGCTCTGCTGTCAGCGACCGGGGGACTGGTGAGGGGATCTAGTGTACTCCTGACATGGTGATCACCATAGCCAGTTACAACATAAATGGCAGCAGGAGGCCTCTCAACCCTGAGGGATGGGAAATATGCGGTGAGCTTCCTGCAGGAAACCCATACCACCCCTGGGGACAAGTCCACCTGGCTCCTGGAGTGGGGTGACGAGGTCTTCATGAGCCACCTCAGCTCCATTTCCAGTGGGGTGGCCATTTTGTTGGCCCCGAATTTCCAGCCAGAGATCCTAAAGGTCCAGAAATGGGTGCCAGGCCGCTTGCTTCACATGGCCGTGCGCCTGGATAGCGTGCCGTTGCAGACACGCCTGTTCTGGGAGGTGTCTGCCCTGCTGAGCTCCATTGACCCTGGTGACCGTGTGATCCTCGGGGGTGATTTCAACTGTACCCTCGAGGAAGGAGACCGTTCCGGTCTCCAGCGTGGCCAGGATTCGGTGAAGAACTTGAAGGAGCTAGTGGGCTCCTTTGACTTGGTAGACACCTGGAGGAACCTCCACCCCGACTCTAGGGCCTTCTCCAGGAGGTCAGAGGGGGGTGGGTCTCGCATCGACCGCCTGTACATTTCTCGGGCGTACGTCTCCCGCGTCTCGGCGGCCTCCATGCTGCCGGTTCCGTGGTGTGGGCGGAGTTTACTCCGCTGCGCACGAGGGGAGGGTCCGCGTACTGGCATTTTAACAACCGGCTGGAGGATCGCCGCTTCTGGGACTCGTTTGAGAGGTTCTGGAAAACCTGGAAGGGGAAGCGGGGAGGATTTCACTCCCTGCGGCTATGGTGGGACGTGGGCAAGGCCCACATCCGGAGTTTCTGTCAGGAGTACACTAGAGGGTCGACCAAGAGACGCGATTCCAAGATCAGACAGCTCGGGAACGAGCTGCTCGATTTGGATTTGCGTCTAAGTCAGACCGTCGGGGACACGATCCTCTGGAGGGAATACCAGGATAAGGACGCGCTGAAGGAGCTACAGTTGGAGCAATCTCGAGGCGTGTACGTGAGGTCGCAGATCCAATTGCTCCACGATTTGGACCGCGGTTCACCCTTCTTCTACTCGCTGGAGAAGTGGCGGGGAGTCCATCAGCAGTTAGGAGAGCTGTCGTGGTCCTTCTGCCCAAGAAGGGCGATCTCTGCCGTCTAAAAAACTGGTACCCGGTCTCCCTCCTCTATACCGACTACAAGGTCTTTGCCAAGGCAATGGCCAACCGTCTGGGCCCAGTGCTGGCCCAAGTGATCCACCCTGACCAGTCTTACACAGTCCCGGGCCGGTCCATCTTGTCTGGGACCTGGCTACCTGGCTCAGGAGACCGATGTACCCACTGACTTTCTCTCCCTCAACTGGGTCTCTGCAGCGGTTCTGAGTCTCCCGATCGAGGACGGCGGTCAGTCGCTGGTGTGCATTCGCACCAAGTTGGCGGCTCTCCGCCTCAAGACCTTGCAGAGATACCTGTATTCAGGGTGTCCTCCCAGGTGGCATGTTCTGGCGACGCACTTTGTCCAACGGAGCCGCTGCCTTCAAGGAGGTACGCGGGTCCCGATGGTGGGCGCCAGCCGTGCGGTCCTGATGGGGATGCCTGGCTTCTACAGGGACTGGTTGAGAGTCTGGAACCTAGTTGTCAACGACCAGGCCCCCCCTCCCCTGACGGAGGGCGATGGCCCGGGCGTGAGAGCAGCCAGTCCTGGTCCCACCCCACCGGGTGTCGGGGGGGTCAAACGTGTGGAGTACTTGTGGCTGAGCAAACCCCTGCTCAGCCGGACGTATTCATCGGACCCAGGTGCCATAATCCTTCCCGGGAGCCGGTCCCACACAACCTGAGCCACCTTTACTCGAAACCCTTCACCTCCCTCGGAGACGCAGAGAAGCGTGTCCTGTACGGGCTCCTCCCCCACACCCTGCACTTCCTCGCCCTGGTCCACCGCCCGGATACCAAGTGGCGGTTGGTGTTGCCTTCCAGTCTCGAGGGGGGACCCCGGTCCCTCTACGCAGGGATTTTCTCCCTCTACATCGGGGACCTGGGGTGGGGGTACTAGGCTTGAGTGCCCCCCCCCCAAACGGAGTGTCCCATCGTGCCTTGGGAGTTAATTTAGCCAGAAAAAAATTATTCTAAACGTTAAAAACTTAAATATTTCCCCCCCTCCCTCCCTTCCCCCCTCACTCCCTCTGTAGTGGTGAGTATTGGGACCTATGGGTAAGTGGTGGAGTATTGTGTTTGGGAACAGGCTCTTCCCTGTGCTGTCGCGCGCCCCCCACCCCTCAATCTCTACCCCTCCTCCCTCTCCCTTTATACTCCCTCCCCCTCCCTCTTCCCTCCCTCACTACCCCCCTCACCCATCTCCCCCTGTACCCACTCCTTCTCCCTCTCTAGCTGCATCTGCGCAGTTGGGGGCTATGCATGTGGATAGGGTGGGGGATGGGGAAAAGGGAGCAAATTAATAATATTAGTGGTTAGTGTGTGTGTGTGTATGATGCCGCAGGCTGCCCCCCCCCCCCCCCCCCCCCCCCCCCCCCCCCGGCCCCGCAACCATGCGTTAAGGGGACAGGACCCAACGGCTCCCACTCGGTTCTTTCTATCTATCTGTCTGTCTGTTTGTCTGTGTGTTTGTCTGTCTGTCTGTCTATCTATCTATTCATAACTCAAACTAAAAAGACAACCTGTCCTCCATATTGTGTTCCATATAATTTACAAAGTCTTTCAGACTTGGCACCGAACCATTCTTTTGTTCTACTTGACCATGTTTTTGTAGAACAACTCCATTTTGTAAACCATATTTGATTTGAGTATTTGCCTTTTCATTCCCTCCTTTTTATCAAACATGATTACATTCACAGTCCCCGGTAGGTACGCATGCACAATGGTCGCAAGCATTAGAGCAATGATATGCAGAATGATAGAGCCATAATGTATCACAGTACCCCAAAGTCCATCAAACCAATGGTATGGCAACCAGTTCTCACTCTCTTCATTGACAACCATCCTGATGAAGCTTGTTTAGGGTTGATGGATCAGGTTCCACCTGTAGGCGGTGTAATCCTTTCAGCCGATATTGGGGTTGTGCCATAAAGTTCGCACCTGTCCGAGGGTGTTGTCAGTCTCTTCGGAGAGGGTTGCACAGGTGAGGTGTTCCCCCTCTCGGCCCATGGTGGGGTTCACCACCTTGATCCAAACACCAGCATATCCATGGGTTTGGCCAGCTTCTCCTCCCAGTAGGTTTGGGTGGCCTGCTTCCACATCACCACCTAGAAGTGGCTGCTGGACTGGAAGACAAAGACAAAGCCAGCGTAGATTGCAATCTGTGTTGATGTAGAAGGTGCCACTGAAGTTGATGGCGTTGAACTCCTCAAATCCGTCAGCAAGGCCAGGGTCAGAGTTGGCGGTCTGCAGTTGCTGCCCTTGCCCTTGTTGCGCACTACCCAGTTAGGAACAATCTGCATCATCCCCTTTGGAACTTCCTCAGGTCAGTCTCACTGATGGCGCTGTTCTCCGGGCACACATCATAGATATCTGGGATGTTGTTGTCAAAGTCGTCCTTGCAGGTGTCACCTCTGCTGTCTCCATCGGCATCGATCTGGTCAGGGTTGGGAACAAAACGGCAATTGTCCTTCTCATCAGAAACGCCATCATTGCCATCCTCATCAATGTCCTTATTGTCATTACACTGACTACCCACCAGGTCTGAGTCATTGTCTTCCTGGGTAGGGTTAGGCTTTATCTCTTTCACGAGGTCCATCTGTTTCAAAATGTTCAGCTTCTCTCTCTCTAGACCCTTGGTCATATGATAGAGCTGAAAATGCTTCAAGATTGTTGATCAAATGTAGTTTGGCTTTCCAAAGTTGTGACCAAAGGCTTTGCACAGGCGTTACACCTCCTGATCTGTAAAGATGTTCTTTCTTCTGGATCAACTTTACATGGCGCTGCAGGTAGCGATCAATCAGAAACACCTTGCTACCTCCTGGGTGGGCGCAAGGTCTTTCACGCACCTTTTCATGCTGCTCTTTTATGTGTTTCTTAAGTCCGTCAACTCCTCTGTAAACAGCACAGCAACCCTTATACTGACATCGATACACGGTGGGGAAATCTCCCCTTTCCAAGTTTGACTTTGGTTTCCGGCCATGTTTTTGTCCAGATTGTTTCTTCACATCCTTAATATTGGACTTCTTAACTGGTAATTTACTCTTCTTCTTCCAATATGGTTGAAAAGACTCATCTGAAGAGCCATTCTTAACTTTTATTTCTCTGTCATCTTCACTTGATAAATACCTTTCAGAAAGATCACTGGACTCCAATCCATCCACAACATAATTTCTTATAGAACAAGATGCTTCATTGCAGTTACCTGTTTGAATAAGGGGTCGGCCATTTAGGACTGAGATGAGGAGAAGCCATTTCCGCCCAGAGAGTTGTGAATCTGTGGAATTCGCTGCCACAGAAGGCAGTGGAAGCTGATTCACTGGATGTTTTCAGGAGAGAGTTAGATTTAGCTCTTAGGACTAATGGAAGCAGGGGATATGGGGAGAAAGCAGGAATGGGTTACTGATGCTGGATGATCAGCCATGATCATATTGAATTCGGCTCAAAGAGCCGAATGGCCTAATCTTGCACCTAGTTTCTATGTATCTATCGGAGTTTCACCCTACTTGGCTCCAACTCAATAAATCCCAACTTGGACTTGAAAATTATTCTCTTTTCCTCAATCTCTGTTTTCCCCCAATTATATTTTATTTTTGGGTGGAGATTTTCTTTGCAATATCTGCCTCCTCTTACATTGAAGAGGGTTCAATCGTTAGCGGGGGTCGGAGAGAAAGAAAGGGGAGAATGTAGTTTTTTATTTTAAAGACCAAAACTCAAGGCGTTGCCCACAGCGCTTGGCTTCAAGTCAACAGTGCGAGGCGTGTTGCCAGCAAGGTGGCGGTGTCTGCACATGTCCGATGATGAAGGAAAGGGGGCGTGGTCAGGCCAAGGCTCACGTACATGTCGGGGTCTGCCAGGCAGAAAGATGGCGGCGCCCGTGTAGATTTCAGTGACGTCGCCTGCCAGCACTGGCCGGAATTTCCGGACAACAAGATGGCGGCCGGGATGCACCTGGATCATTATCTGAACCAAAGATAATCTTTGATCTGAACAGTGAGTCGTCCAGCGCGGTGGGGAGGGTGAGATGCAGCCCGAGGTTGGTGCACGAGGAGAAATGCTTTGCACGGGGGGGAAATGCACCCTGCAGCGGCGGGGGGAAGCCTGAAAATAGGATGCATCTTAGGATGGGCGTGGAGAGGAAAATGCAGCTTACAATTGGAGTAGACAATAGGTGCAAGAGTAGGCCATTCGGCCATTCGAGCCATACACTGTGATCGTGGCTGATCATCCACAACTAATACCCCATTCCTGCTTTTTTAGACCTTCAGACCAGAAACATTAGGACGAACTAGGTACCAATGTCTGACTATGGGAGTGTGTTGGGGGTCACCTGAAATGAACGGAATTAGGAATCTGCCGGGTACCACCCGCTGCGTGTAGACCTGGGGGACCCCCCCAAGGGATCAAAACAATGGGTGCTAAATAGATGAGTGAGGTACCACTTAAATCCACTACCATGGTGTGCTCACTACCACGCCTATATCAACAACACAGACGGCAGACATTTTCCCGCTGCAATAGGCCCACCAGACCCCCCACAAAGCACCTAAAAAATGGGCTCGCATATAGACGAGCAAGGTACCACTCAAAAATAATGCCAAATGAACAAGTTGAGTACAAAATGGGTTACGCCAGACAAATAGTCCGCTGCACTACAGGTACCAAAAATGGACACCCTAGACCCTGCTGTCCAACTAGACTAGCCTAGATATTGTGGGTACCAGTTGAAACCAAGTTTAAATTATCTACCACAGCTTGGGAAATATAAATTGACCTATGACAGAACAATTATCTGCTGCATTGAACCTACCCGACTCCCTAAATGGGCCAATCTAGGCTAGCCTAGATATTAAAGGTACCAGCTAAAATCAGGTTTAGATAATCAATTAAAGCCCAGGTAATACAAAATCACCAATGCCAGAATGATAACCCATTGCCTTGGCCTTACCAGACTCCCCAAATTGTCCCTTAATTGCCCAACTGGGGGGGGGGGGGGGGGGGGGGGGTCTGATTGGCACAAGGCAGCAGATAATTACTCTGGCATCGGTCATTTTGTATTCCCCAAGGTGTGATTGATCATTTAAAGCAAACATGTAACCCAATGGCAAACATGTGGTCCAAAATTGACATTTTGGTCCCAAGCTCATTTGTATATGGCCCAATGTATTTTTAAAGTTTATTATTACTTGTGTAAGGAATGATTCATTAAAGAATAACGGACTCAAATGTTAACTACTAGTACTAACTAGGTTTGGTAATTTGCCCAGGATAATATTAGCCTTAACTATACTAAAAAGCTTTTAATGGGAGAACAATGTGAATTAAAAATACTCTCCTTCAAAGCTTCCTCGATTTGAATGTAGACAACTTTAAAAACCGAGGTCATCAAAAGTATTTTTTTATTAGTTTGGTTCAGGGTGGTAAACCTAACAAACATAAATAACAAATTATCAGTTTATGAATCACTAAAAAATTAACATTATTGTAGCAATTATCTTCTTGATCTGTGATATAAGGTAAGTAAATATTGCAAATGTTCCACTGTGATATATGGTAAGTAAATATTACAAATGTTCATACATAATTTTAAACACGAGAGTGAATGTAATGAATCTAAAGTACAGAATAAGTATCTTCAACCTATTTGCTGACCATGCCACAGATAAAACATCCTATAATGGCACACATTGAGCCTGACAATAAACAACATTATTGAGTTTAATATTTGAAGCATTAACTCACTGCATCACTACTGATATTACAATTATGTCCATACTATAGGATGTCAAATACGGCTTTCCGTAGTTTTTCTTGAAGACGGGAGATGACTCTATAAGCTTATCAAATTAAAGTCCATCCCTATTTAAGATAAATCACCATCAAATAACATGATATACCAGCTTAAATTGTACTTAGGCCTATATAGCGTAGTTTATTACACAAATTCCACAGGGCTTTTATATGCACTTGCTGATACTTGATCCTAACCACGTGTCAGTCATTGTACCTCTCTGCAGGCCATGTGCTCTGGGCATGGCATTGCCCCAAGGCATTGGTTTTAACGTAAATTATCAACTGAACACTTTAACTGAATCATGCATGATATCCCTGCATTATAATAGCAAAGTATAAATATGTAGCAAAGTGAAACAACTTACCTCAAACAGCCATAAACAGTGACTCTTTACTGCAAAAACTTCCATCCAATGCGATGTTGATATATTAGAAACATAGAAACATAGAAATTAGGTGCAGGAGTAGGCCATTCGGCCCTTCGAGCCTGCACCGCCATTCAATATGATCATGGCTGATCATCCAACTCAGTATCCCGTACCTGCCTTCTCTCCATACCCTCTGATCCCCTTAGCCACAAGGGCCACATCTAACTCCCTCTTAAATATAGCCAATGAACTGGCCTCGACTACCCTCTGTGGCAGGGAGTTCCAGAGATTCACCACTCTCTGTGTGAAAAAAGTTCTTCTCATCTCGGTTTTAAAGGATTTCCCCCTTATCCTTAAGCTGTGACCCCTTGTCCTGGACTTCCCCAACATCGGGAGCAATCTTCCTGCATCTAGCCTGTCCAACCCCTTAAGAATTTTGTAAGTTTCTATAAGATCCCCTCTCAATCTCCTAAATTCTAGAGAGTATAAACCAAGTCTATCCAGTCTTTCTTCATAAGACAGTCCTGACATCCCAGGAATCAGTCTGGTGAACCTTCTCTGCACTCCCTCTATGGCAATAATGTCCTTCCTCAGATTTGGAGACCAAAACTGTACGCAATACTCCAGGTGTGGTCTCACCAAGACCCTGTACAACTGCAGTAGAACCTCCCTGCTCCTATACTCAAATCCTTTTGCTATGAAAGCTAACATACCATTCGCTTTCTTCACTGCCTGCTGCACCTGCATGCCCACTTTCAATGACTGGTGTACCATGACACCCAGGTCTCGCTGCATCTCCCCTTTTCCTAGTCGGCCACCATTTAGATAATATTGTTTGCCAAATGGCCAAATATATCGAAAGCCAAATAGGACACTCCAACAGTTTTCCCTACTACTAGCCTCTTGTCCCTCTTTTCTCATTGAAATGGGTTGTTGTGAAAATGGTCGATAAAGTGGTTAATTCTTTGACATGAGTCACTTTGTATTCACTAAACGAAGGTTGTGGTTGATCATATCAACCTGGTTCAGCTCATATCTTTAATACCTAGACTAGCCTACTTGGGCCCAAGGACTTATTAGGGGTGGGGTCTGGTAAGGCCAAGGCAATGGGTTATCATTCTGGCATGGGTGATTTTGTATTTCCTAGGCTGTGATTGATCATCTAAACCTGGTTTTAGCTGGTACCTTTAATATCTAGGCTAGCCTACATTGGACCCAGGGACCATTTAGGGGGTCTGGTAAGCCCAATGCAGCAGATAATTGTTCTGTCATAGGTCAATTTATATCCCCCAAGCTGTGGTAGATCATTTAAACTTGGTTTCAACTGGTACCCACAATATCTAGGCTAGTCTAGTTGGACAGCAGAGTCTAGGGTGTCCATATTTGGGGTGTCTGGAACCTGTGGTGCTGTGGATTATGTCTGGCGTAACCCATTTTGTACTCTATGAACTCAACTTGTTCATTTGGCATTATTTTTGAGTGGTACCTTGCTCGTCTATATGCTAGCCCATTTTTTAGGCCCTTTGTCTGGCGGGCCCTTTTGCAGCGGGATAAATGTCTGCCGTTTGTGTTGTTGATATAGGCGTGGCAGTGAGCACACCATGGTAGTGGATTTAAGTGGTACCTCACTCATCTATTTAGCACCCATTTTTTGATCCCTTGGGGGGTCCCCCAGGTCTACACGCAGCGGGTGGTACCCGGCAGACTCCCAATTCCGTTCATTTCAGGTGATCCCCTACACACTCCCATAGTCAGACATTGGTACCTAGTTCGTCTAACCTAATGTCTATAGGCTGAAGGTCTATTTCCCCATATCCCTTGGCTCCGCTATCTTTAAGAGCTCTATCTAACTCTCTTGAAAGCATCCAGAGAATTGGCCTTCACTGCCTTCTGAGACACAGAATTCCACAGATTCACAACTCTCAGGATGAAAAGGTTTTTCCTCATCACCGTTCTAAATGGCCAACCCTTACTCTTAAACTGTGGCCCCTGGTTCTGGACTCCCCCAACATCGGGAACATGTTTCCTGCCTCTAGCGTGTCCAATCCTTCAATAATCTTATATGTTTCAATAAGATCGCCTCTTATCCTTCTAAATTCCAGAGTATACAAGCCCAGCCGCTCCATTCTATCAGCATATGACAGTCCCGCCATCCCGGGAATTAACTTTGTGAACCTACGCTGCATTCTCTCAATAGCTAGAATGTCCTTCCTCAAATTTCCCAACTTGTCCAAGTCACCCTGCATTCTCATAACATCCTCCACACAGTTCACACTGCCAGCCAGCTTTGTGTCATCTGAAACTTTGCTAATGTTATTTTGAATCCCTTCATCTAAATCATTGATGTATATTGTAAATAACTGGTCCCAGCACCGAGCCTTGCGGTACCCCACCAGTCACTGCCTGCCATTCTGAAAGGGACCCGTTAATCCCTACTCTTTGTTTCGTGTCTGCCAACCAATTTTCTATCTATGTCAGCACTCTACCACCATCACCATGTGCCCTAATTTTGCCCACAAATCTCCTATGTAGGCCCTTATCAAATGGTTTCTGAAAGTCCAGGTATCCTACATCCACTGGCTCTCCCTCATCCTAGTGCTCAGGTGGGCAGTGGAATGGTGGATGGAATTTGCAGTATAATGTAGATAAATGTGGGGTTATTCACTTTGGTGGCAAGAACAGGAAGGCAGATTATTATCTGAATGGTGTCAGATTAGGAGACGGGGAGGTACAACGAGACCTGGGTGTCCTTCTACATCAGTCACTGAAAGTAAACATCCAGGTACAGCAGGCAGTGAAGAAAGCAAATGGCATGTTGGCCTTCATAACAAGAGGAGTTGAGTATAGGAGTAGAGGTCCTACTGCAGTTTTACAGGGCCCTAGTGAGATTACCTCTGGACTATTGTGTGCAGTTTTGGTCTCCTAATTTGAGGAAAGACATCCTTGCCATTGAGGGAGTGCAGCGTAGGTACACCAGGTTAATTCCTGGATTGGCGGGACTGTCGTATGAGCAAAGATTGGAGGATTTGAATTTAGGAGCAAGGAGTTCCTACTGCAGTTTTGCATGCCCCTAGTGAGACCGCACTTGGAGTATTGTGTGCAGTTTTGATTCCTAATTTGAGGAAAGACATACTTTTTATTGAGGGAGTGCAGCGGAGGTTCACAAAGTTAATTTCCGTGATGTCGGGACTGACATATGATGAAAGAATGGATCAATTGGGCTTGTATACCCTGGAATTTAGGATGAAAGGGACTCTTATCGAAACATATAAAATTCTTAGAGGATTATACAGGCTAGATGCAGGAACAATGTTCCCGATGTTGGGGGAGTCCAGAATCAGGGGCCACAGATTAAGAATAAGTGGTAGGCCATTTCAGGCTGAGATTAGGAAAAAACATTTTAAAAAGGGATTTGTGAATCTGTGGAATTCTCTCCCACAGAAAGCAGAGGGGGAAGGGGTGAGGAGCGTGCGTGGGAGAGGGTGTAAGGGGGGAGGAAATGTTTGGGGGGTGATGTGGGCTGAGGGGTGACGGGGCCCCACACCGATCTGGGGGCGCCTAGCATCCGGGCACCGCGTCGAGCCTCTCGGCTGCACGAGAGCCGCCCTGTGCGTGATGTCATCTGCACACACGGCGCCCTGACGTCACCGCCCCGCCAAAAATCTTCCCCTTTCCGTGTTTTCTACAACCGCTGCTCAACCCGCTGAGTGACTCCAGCACTGTGTGATCATCTTCTCATGATGCATGCTGCCCCCCACATGACTCTGCGCAATGGCAGGGGGAGGGGCCAGCATTCCCCCTCGGATTAGCGGTGACGTCAGGGCACCGGTCGTACGCGGCGTTCATGCTTGCGGCTGACGTCACGGCGCAGGTCGGGCGGATATGTGGGCGGACGGCTCGACACGGTTGCCGGATGCTCGGGGCCGCCCCCATCACCAACCCGCACTCACCCCATGCCACGCACCCCCTCCCCAATCACACCCCCTCACGCCCCCCCCCCCACTCAACTGCCCCACTCACCCCCCCCCAATCACTCACCCCCCACCCTCTCCTCCCCAACCCACTGACCCATTCACCCCCTTCCCCTACTCCCCTCCCCCCCCTCCCCCCCCCCTCCCCCCCCCTTCAAGTACTAGTAATGTTCACACGTTGGTAATGTCCTGTTTACCGGCTTGATCACCCTCTGTGTTCCCCTCCTGCAGGGTTTAGGAGCCGTTGCTGTGGACATAGAGACAGGGACGTGAGCGGCCATTGAGGGCGGCCAGGGTGCCAGTGAGCCCCCCCCCCATCTGCTCGGTCTGCGGGCTGAGCTTCGAGGGGCTGAGCTTCGATGGAAGACCACATGACGGGATACAGCAAGGAGAAGCGTTTTGAGTGCGACGTGTGTGGCAAGGCGTTCCAGTACCCGAGCCACCTGGAGATCCACCAGCGGGTGCACACGGGAGAACGCCCCTTCGACTGTTCAGACTGCGGCAAGAACTTCAAGTCGGAGCGGGCACTGATGGACCATCGGCGGGTGCACACGGGCGAGAAGCCCTATGGCTGTTCTACCTGTGGCAGGAGCTTTGTCCGGTTGTCGGGGCTACGGGGGCACCGGCGTGTGCACAGCAGTGAGCGGCCCTTCACCTGCTCCGACTGTGGCACAGGCTTCAAGTCGTTGCCTGAACTGAAGGTGCACAGGCGCCTGCACACCGAGGAGCGGCCCTTCACCTGCTCAGACTGCGGCAAAGGCTTCAAGTCGTCGCATGAACTGAAGGTGCACAGGCGCCTGCACACTGGGGAGCGGCCCTTCACCTGCTCCGACTGCGGCATGAGCTTTGCCCAGTCGTCGGCGCTGCAGAAGCACCGGCGGTTGCACAGCAGTGATCGACCCTTCACCTGCTCTGACTGCGGCAAAGGCTTCAAGTTGTCCACGTACCTGAAGGAGCACATGCGCGTGCATACCGGGGAGCGGCCCTACACTTGCAGCGTCTGCGGTAAGGGTTTCATCCGCTCCGACAGCCTGCTGGAGCATCAGCTCACCCACACGGGCGAGCGCCCCTTCACCTGCGCCCAGTGCGGCAAGGGCTACACCCGCTCTGCCAGCCTGCTGTCCCACCAGCGGATGCATGCCGCCGACTGTCTCATCCCCAGGTCTTTCCGTTGCTCCGACTGCGGCAAGAGCTTCAAGCGGACGCAACATCTGAAGGTCCACCAGCGGGTGCACACGGGCGAGAAGCCCTTTGTCTGCTCCACCTGTGGCAAGAGCTTCACCCAGTGGTCGGGGCTGTGGGTGCATCGGCGAGCGCACAGCAGTGAGCGGCCCTTCACCTGCTCCGACTGCGGCAAAGGCTTCAAGTCGTCCACGGACCTGAAGAGGCACAGGCGCCTGCACACCGGGGAGTGGCCCTACACCTGCAGCGACTGCGGTAAGGGCTTCTCCCGCCCCACCAGCCTGCAGGCCCATCAGCGGGTACACGCCCGCAACCGTCCCGTCCCCAGCCCGGAGTGTGGAGAGCGCTTTGCCATGGCCTCCCACGCCGTGTCTCACCAGCAGGTGCACACCAGTGGCCAGCCCTACGACTGCCCGAACTGCGGTGAGGTGTTTGACAGCTCACGGGGGTTGCGTCATCACCGGCGGGCCCACACCAGCGAGCGGCTGCTCCCACTGCGGCAAGAGTTTCAAGAGTGCACGGGGGCTGCGGGAGCACCAGCGGATACACACCCGAGAGAGACCCTTTGTGTGCGCTAAGTGTGGCAAGGGTTTCACCTGCATGTCCGGCCTGTGGCAGCACCGGCGTACCCACAGCGGTGAGCGTCCCTTCCCTTGCCCGTCCTGTGGTAAGGACTTCACCCACCTGACCACCTGCTTGAGCACTGGCGAGTCCACACCGGCCAGCGCCCCTTCACCTGCCCGCTCTGTGGCGAGGCCTTTGCCTGCTCCTCCAGCCTGCTGGCACATTGCGACGTGGATAGGTGCTGTTTAGGTAGACACAAAATGCAAGAAGGAATGGGTAACGTTTTGGGTTGAGACCCTTCTTCAGTCACGACCCGAAACGTCACCCATTCCTTCTCTCCAGAGATCCATGGATAACAAGGGATATCAGGGATAGTATCAAAACAAAAGATGAAGCATACAAATTAGCCAGAAAAAGCAGCCTACCAGAGGACTGGGAGAAATTCAGAGACCAGCAGAGAAGGACAAAGGGCTTAATTAGGAAAGGGAAAATAGATTATGAAAGAAAACTGGCAGGGAACATAAAAACTGACTGCAAAAGTTTTTATAGATATGTGAAGAGAAAAAGATTAGTTAAAACAAATGTAGGTCCCTTGCAGTCAGAAACAGGTGAACTGATCATGGGGATCAAGGACATGGCAGACCAATTGAACAACTACTTTGGTTCTGTCTTCACTAAGGAAGACATAAATAATCTGCCGGAAATAGCAGGTGACCGGGGGTCAAATGAGATGGAGGAACTGAGTGAAATCCAGGTTAGCCGGGAAGTGGTGTTAGGTAAATTGAATGGATTAAAGACCGGTAAATCCCCAGGGCCAGATAGGCTGCATCCCAGAGTGCTTAAGGAAGTAGCCCGAAAAATAGTGGATACATTAGTGATAATTTTTCAAAACTCTTTAGATTCTGGAGTAGTTCCTGAGGATTGGAGGGTAGCTAATGTACCCCACTTTTTAAAAAGTGAGGGAAGGAGAAAACGGGGAATTACAGACCAGTTAGTCTAACATCGGTAGTGGGTAAAATGCTAGAGTCAATTATTAAAGATGGGATAGCAGCACATTTGGTAAGTGGAGAAATCATTGGACAAAGTCAGCATGGATTTATGAAAGGTAAATCATGTCTGACGAATCTTATAGAATTTTTCGAGGATGTAACTAGTAGAGTGGATAAGGGAGAACCAGTGGCTGTGTTATAACTGGACTTTCAGAAGGCTTTCAACAAGGTCCCACATAAGAGATTAGTATGCAAACTTAAAGCACATGGTATTGGGGGTTCAGTATTGATGTGGATAGAGAACTGGCTGGCAGACAGGAAGCAAAGAGTAAGAGTAGGAGTAAACGGGTCCTTTTCAGAATGGCAGGCAGTGACTAGTGGGGTACCGGAAGGCTCAGTGCTGCGACCCCAGCTATTTACAATATATATTAATGATCTGGATAAGGGAATTGAATGCAACATCTCCAAGTTTGCGAATGGTATGTTAGCATTCATGCATACCCGAAAAAGGGACCACATCACCCCGATCCTGGCCTCTCTCCACTGGCTCCCTGTGCGGTTCCGTATACATTTTAAGTCCCTCCTCTATGTACAAAGCCCTCAATGGGCATCTCCCCTCCTACATTAAAAGTCTTCTCACCTTCCCATCAGAACTGCCCCCTCCATCGACTCCTTTAAGTCAAGACTAAAATCTTATCTATACTCCCAAGCCTTTCCTGACGTCCACTGAGCGAGGGATATATGTATATATGTATGTAGTTTGTTTGTTTATACTATTCTTATAACAAATGTAAAGCACTTTGGCCAACGAGAGTTGTTTTTTAAATGTGCTATATAAATAAATGTGACTTGACTTGACATTCATAGCAAAAGGATTTGAGTATAAGAGCAGGGAGGTTCTACTGCAGTTGTACAGGGTCTTGGTGAGACCACACCTGGAGTATTGCGTACAGTTTTGCTCTCCTAATTTGAGGAAAGACATTCTTGCCATAGAGGGAGTACAGAGAAGGTTCACCAGACTTATTCGCAGTAACAGGATCGATCCGAGTCAGGATGAGGATGGATTTACAAAGGGGAAATCATGCTTGACTAATCTTCTGGAATTTTTTGAAGATGTAACTAGGAAAATGGCAAGGGAGAGCCAGTGGATGTAGTGTACCTGGACTTTCTGAAAGCATTTGATAAGGTCCCACATAGATTAGTGGGCAAAATTAGGCCACATGGTATTGGGGGTAGAGTGCTGACATGGATAGAGAAGTGGTTAGCAAACAGGAAACAAAGAGTAAGGATTAACGAGTCCCTTTCAGAATGGCAGGCAGTGACTAGTGGGTTACTGCAAGGCTCGGTGCTGGGACCGCAGCTATTTACAAAATATATCAATGATTTGGATGAAGGGATTCAAAGTAACATTAGCAAATTTGTAGATGACACCAAGTTGGGTGACAGTGTGAATTGTGAGGAGGATGCTATGAGAATGCAGGGTGGACAGGTTGGGGGAGTGGGCAGATGCATGGCAGATGCATGGCAGATGAAGTTTCATTGCGGATAAATGTGAGGTTATCCACTTTGGTAGCAAAAACAGGAAGGCAGATTACTATCTAAATGGTGTCAAGTAAATAGCAAAAGGATTTGAGTCTAGGAGAAGGGAGGTTCTACTGCAGTTGTACAGGGTCTTGGTGAGACCACACCTGGAGTACTGCATTCAGTTTTGGTCTCCAAATCTGAGGAAAGACATTCTTGCCATAGAGGGAGTACAGAGAAGGTTCACCAGACTGATTCCTGGGATGTCAGGACTTTCATATGAAGAAAGACTGGATGGACTCGGCTTGTACACGCTAGAAGTTAGAAGATTGAGGGGGGATCATAGAATCATAGAATCATAGAAAGTAGGTGCGAGAGTAGACCACCAGGTCCGTCGAGCCCGCACCGCCATTCACTCATGGCTGAACACTAAACAGACACACTTACCCACAAACAGTAGACACAAGACACAGAACACAAGACACTACCCTCCCCTTTATACCGCTATCACCCCTCTCCACCCCAAGAACCGCGTGATCTCCTGGGATCCTATAGAAACTTACACAATTCTTAAGGGGTTGGAGAGGCTTGATGCAGGAAGATTGTTCCCGATGTTGGGGAAGTCCAGAACAAGGGGTCACAGTTTAAGGATAAGGGGGAAGTCTTTTAGGACCAAGATGAGAAATACATTTTTCACACAGAGAGTGGTGAATCTGTGGAATTCTCTGCCACAGAAGGTAGTTAAGGCCAGTTCATTTGCTATATTTAAGAGGGAGTTAGATGTGGCCCTTGTGGCTGAAGGGATCAGGGGGTATGGAGAGAAGGCAGGAACAGGATACCGAGTTGGATGATCAGCCATGATCATATTGAATGGCGGTGCAGGCTCGAAGGGCTGATTGGTCTACGCCTGCACCTATTTCCTATGTTTCTATGCTGCCTGTCCCGCTGAGTTATTCCAGCACTTTGTGCCCTTTTGTTTAAACCAGCATCTGCAGTTCCTTGTTTTTAAACCATTCTGGTTAACCAATAACTGTGCATAGTTCCCTGAAGGTGGAATCTCATGTAGATAGGGTGGTAAAGAAAGCTTTTGGTGTGCTGGCCTTTATAAATCAGAGCATTGAGTATAGAAGTTGAGATGTAATGTTAAAATTGTACAAGGCATTGGTGAGGCCAATTCTGGAGTATGGTGTACAATTTTAGTCGCCAAATTATAGGAAAGATGTCAACAAAATAGAGAGAGTACAGAGGAGATTTACTAGAATGTTGCCTGGGTTTCAGCACCTAAGTTACAGAGAAAGGTTGAACAGGTTAGGTTTTTATTCTTTGGAGTGCAGAAGGTTAGGGGGGGGACTTGATAGAGGTCTTTAAAATGATGAGAGGGATAGACAAAGTTGACGTGGATAAGCTTTTTCCATTGAGAGTAGGGAAGATTCAAACAAGAGGACATGATTTGGGAATTAAGGGACAGAAGTTTAGGGGTAATATGAGGGGGAACTTCTTTACGCAGAGAGTGGTAGCTGTGTGGAATGAGCTTCCAATGGAAGTTGTGGAGGCTAGTTCGATTTTATCATTTAAAAATAAATTGGATTGTTATATGGACGGGAAAGGAATGGAGGGTTATCGTCTGAGTGCAGGTAGATGGGACTAGGTGAGAGTAAGTGTTCGGCACGGACTAGAAGGGCCGAGATGGCCTGTTTCCGTGCTGTAATTGTTATATGATTACTCCCTCATCTGTTAACATCGCGTCAGTCTGAAGAAGGGGCCAAACCCAAAAAGTCACCTATCCATGTTTTCCACAGATGCTGCCTGATCCGCTGAGTTACTCCAGCACTCTGTGAAACGTCACCTTTCCCTTTTCTCCACACATGGTGCCTGACCCGCTGAGTTACTCCAGCACTCTGTGAAACGTCACCTATCCATGTTTTCCACAGATGCTGCCTGACCCGCTGAGTTACTCCGGTTACTGCAGCACTTCGTGTTTGAGTCATAGAATGATACTGTGTGGAAACAGGACCTTCGGCGCAACTTGCCCACACTGACTAACATGTCCCAGCTACACTAGTCCCACCTGCCTGCGATTGGTCCAAGTGTCTAACTGTTTCTTAAATGTTGGGATAGTCCCAGCCTTAACTACCTATTAAATCTTTTCCCCTCCCCCTTGAAACCATGTCCTCTGGTCATCGATTCCCCCACATTGGGCAAGAGATTCTGTACATCTAAGTAAATTGTGTTCTATGCAAGATTCCAGCATCTCCAGTTTCTTGTGTCTCCCTCACATATCCACCTACCACTTCTGAAGAACGGACTAAACATGAAACGTCACCCATTCCTTCTCTCCAGAGATGCTGCCTGTCCCACTGAGTTACTGCACCATTTTGTGTCCACCTATCACATGCCAGGCTTTGTCCAGCCCCCATCTCTCTTTTCCAGCTTCCCCCCCCCCACCCTCTCCAATCAGTCTGAAGAAGGGTCCTGACTCAAAACGTCATCTGTCCATTCCCTCTAAAGCGGTGGAGGAACTCAGTGGGTCAGTCCGTATCTGTAGAGGGAAGAGAATCTAAGGCGACCACTCCCGCCTCTCATAGAACAGAGAAAATAGGTGCAGGAGGAGGCCATTAGGCCCTTCGAGCCAGCACCGCCATTCATTGTAATTATGGCTGATCATCCCCTATCAATAACCCGTGCCTGCCTTCTCCCCATATCCCTTGACTCCACTAGCCCCTAGAGCTCTATCTAACTCTCTCTTAAATCCATCCAGTGACTTGGCCTCCACTGCCCTCCGTGGCAGGGAATTCCATAAATTCACAACTCTCTGGGTGAAAACGTTTTTTCTCACCTCAGTCTTAAAGGACCTCCCCTTTATTCTAAGACTGTGGCCCCTTGTTCTGGACTCGCCCAACATTGGGAACATTTTTCCTGCATCTAGTTTGTCCAGTCCTTTTATAATTTTATATGTTTCTATAAGATATCCCCTCATCCTTCTAAACTCCAGTGAATACAAGCCTAGTCTTTTCAATCTTTCCTCATATGACAGTCCCGCCATCCCAGGGATCAATCTGGTGAACCTACGCTGCACTGCCTTAATCACAAGGATGTCTTTCCTCAAATTAGGAGACCAAAACTGTACACAATACTCCAGATGTGGTCTCACCAGAGCCCTATACAACTGCAGAAGAACCTCTTTACTCCTATACTGAAATCCTCTTGTTATGAAGGCCAACATTCCATTAGCTTTCTTCACTGCCTGCTGTACCTGCACGGCAACTTTCAGTGACCGATGTACAAGGATGCCCAGGTCTCGCTGCACCTCCCCCATACCTAGCCTAACCCCATTGAGATAATAATCTGCCCCCTTGTTTTTGCCGCCAAAGTGGATAACCTCTCCTTTCCAGCTTTCTCCACCCCCACACCAAGCAGTCTGAAGAAGTGTCCTGACCTAGAATGTTGCCTGTCCATGCTCTCCAGAGGTGCAAGTTATTCCAGGAGATGTTGTCTCTTTTTGTAAACCAGCATCTGCTGTTCCTTGTATCTAGACTAGGCGTGCATTTCATCCAACACTTGCGCTCGGTCCGCCAAGGCCTGCTGAATCTCCCGGTTGCCAACCATTTTAACTCCCCTTCTCACTCCCACACTGATCTTTCTGTCCTGGGCCTCCTCCATTGCCACAGTGAGGTGACATGCAAACTGGAGGAACAGCACCTCATAGCTTACAGCCCAAGGAAATGAAGATCGAATTGTCTAATTTAAGGAGACACTCCCCCCCCCCCCCCCCCCCCCCCTCCCCCCAATCAAGTCCTGGAGTCTGTCCCGACCCCAGCTCTTTTTTCCAGCTTTCTCCCTCGACTCCAACAGTCTAAAGAAGTGTTTGGACCCAACACGTCGTCTGTCCATTCCCCTCCAAAGTGCCGGTAAAACTCAGCAGGTCAGCCATCCGCGGTGGGAAACTGATAGAGAAGTGTTTCTAATATAAGCTCCCCTTGTGCCCTGTCAAGAATGCATTGTCCATTCTTGGGATGGGATGCAAGGTCCGAGCTGACCAGTCATCAACAGCCCCCCCTCCCCACCCCCCTCCTCATGAGCCATCTCTTCGTCATTCCTCTGTCTTCTCACTGGTGAAAGGCAACAGGATTAATCCGGAGTCACCGCTTCCTGTCCCCAGCCATTCCCCCTCAACTCTGAACGGTGGGAACTCGTTCTCCGTCTTTGGACGTGCGCTAGATTCCGGCTGTGGTAAACAAGGAATTTTACTCGTTAACCCGCTGGAGCCAAGTTGTATTCCAATGAAATAAATGTATTTTTTAAGCAAAAAAAAATGTAGATAGGCACATGTCATCCCATGATAAGCTTTCCTCTATTAAAAAAAGAATAATGCTAACTGATCGTGCACAATTGTGACGGCTTGATTTCAAATGCAGCTCAGGGGCTTTCCCTGCGGGATTCGGGGGGTTGGAAGGGCTTTCTTCCGTGTTTTTCCCCTCTTGTTGTGTGGGGAGGAAGGCGGCGGCACTCGGCCCATCTGGGCTAGGATACGTGGGAGGAAGGTTGAGCTTGGATTGAGGCTTGGAAGGCTGCGCTCGCCTCCCCTGGCCCGACCCTCATCCGAACCACCACCACCACCACAGCCCTTCAGCCCATCTCGTCCGTGCTACCCCAGGCCTTCTGCAACACAATCGTGCACTGTTCTGCACTGGATATTGCATTTGTCAGCACCGTATGTACACTGTTTGCTCTGACGGCTGCGTGCGAACGGGCGATTTCATCGCCTCCCGGTCGATGTGCAGAACAAACTAGTGAAGCATCTGGAACACAGTTCTCCTGGGTTGCTACAGGCTGAAGCATCAAACTACTACCCTGTTGAGTCCTCAGCACAGAAACACACAGCCATGCCTATTGAAGCTAGTCCCTCATGCCCGCTTCTGGCCCCTAACCCTCTCTGCCTTTCCCACCGATGCCTTTAGAAGGAAATGAGGAGGAATTTCTTTAGCTGGAGGGGGAGTGAATCTGTGAAATTCATTGCCACACACGGCGGTGGAGGCCAAGTCACCGGCTATTATTTAGATTTTAG
Source organism: Amblyraja radiata (assembly GCF_010909765.2). NCBI lineage: Eukaryota > Metazoa > Chordata > Chondrichthyes > Rajiformes > Rajidae > Amblyraja > Amblyraja radiata. The sequence continues at coordinate 2,033,725 of NC_045960.1, forward strand.
AAATACTCCACAGAAACAGGCCCTTCGGCCCACCGAGTCATCGCCGACCAGTGATCACCCCGTACACCAGCTCCATCCTACACACAGTAGGGACAATTTTACAGAAGCCAATTAACCTACAAACCTGTACGACTTTGGAATGCGGGAGGAAACCGGAAAACCCGGAGAAAAACCACACGGGTCATAGGGAGAACATACAAGCTCCGTACAGACAGCACCTGTAGTCAGGATGGAACCCGGGTCTCTGGCGCTGTGAGGCAGCAACTCTACCGCTGCACCACTGTGCCGCACCTTTTAAAGCGGAGATTGTTAGGTTCCTGATTAGTACGGGTGTCAGGGGTTATGGGGAGAAGGCACGAGAAAGGGGTTATGAGGGAAAGAAAGATCAGTCATGATTGAATGGTGGAGCAGACTCGATGGACCGAATGGCCTAATCATCATCATAATCGTAATTTATTAACCAAGTATGTTTTGCAACATACGAGGAATTTGATTTGCCATACAGTCATGCCAATAAAGCAACAAGACATACAAAATACATGTTAACATAAACATCCACCACAGTGACTTCTTCACATTCCTCACTGTGCCAAATCCATCCTGCCGGCAGCTGATTGATCCCCAGGGATCAATCTGGTGAACCTACGCTGCACTGCCTTAATCACAAGGATGTCCTTCCTCAAATTAGGAGACCAAAACTGTACACAATACTCCAGAAGGTACACAAAATTGCTGGGGAAACTCAGCGGGTGCACCAGCATCTATGGAGCGAAGGAAATAGGCGACGTTTCGGGCCGAAACCCTTCTTCAGACTGATGGGGGGCGGGGAAGAAAGAAGGAAAAGGGGAGGAGGAACCGAACACCTCCGCTCAGTCCGCAATAACCTACCTGAACTCCCGGTGGCTCAGCACTTCAACTCCCCCTCCCATTCCCAATCCGACCTCTCTGTCCTGGGTCTCCTCCATTGCCAGAGTGAGCAACAGCGGAAATTGGAGGAACAGCACCTCATATTCCGTCTGGGGACCTTGCGTCCTTATGGCATTAACATTGAATTCTCCCAATTTGGCTAGCCCTTGCTGTCTCCTCCCCTTCCTTAACCCTCTAGCTGTCTCCTCCCATCCGCCCGCCCTCGGGCTCCTCCTCCTCCTCCCCTTTTCCTTCTTTCTTCCCCCCCCCCCCCCACCCCCCATCAGTCTGAAGAAGGGTTTCGGCCCGAAACGTCGCCTATTTCCTTCGCTCCATAGATGCTGCTGCACCCGCTGAGTTTCCCCAGCAATTTTGTGTACCTTCGATATTCCAGCATCTGCAGTTCCCTTTTGAACACAATACTCCAGATGTGGTCTTACCAGAGCCCTATACAACTGCAGAAGAACCTCTTTACTCCTATACTGAAATCCTCTTGTTATGAAGGCCAACATTCCATTAGCTTTCTTCACTGCCTGCTGTACCTGTAAGCCAACTTTCAGTGACCGATGTACAAGGATGCCCAGGTCTCGCTGCACCTCCCCCATACCTAGACTAACCCCATTGAGATAATAATCTGCCCCCTTGTTTTTGCCGCCAAAGTGGATAACCTCTCCTTTCCAGCTTTCTCCACCCCCACACCAAGCAGTCTGGAGAAGTGTCCTGACCTAGAATGTTGCCTGTCCATGCTCTCCAGAGGTGCAAGTTATTCCAGGAGATGTTGTCTCTTTTTGTAAACCAGCATCTGCTGTTCCTTGTATCTAGACTATGCGTGCATTTCATCCAACACTTGCGCTCGGTCCGCCAAGGCCTGCTGAATCTCCCGGTTGCCAACCATTTTAACTCCCCTTCTCACTCCCACACTGATCTTTCTGTCCTGGGCCTCCTCCATTGCCACAGTGAGGTGATATGCAAACTGGAGGAACAGCACCTCATAGCTTACAGCCCAAGGAAATGAAGATCGAATTCTCCAATTTAAGGAGACGCTCCCCCCTCCCCCCCAATCAAGTCCTGGAGTCTGTCCCGAACCCAGCTCTTTTTTCCAGCTTTCTCCCTCGACTCCAACAGTCTAAAGAAGTGTTTGGACCCAACACGTCGTCTGTCCATTCCCCTCCAAAGTGCCGGTAAAACTCAGCAGGTCAGCCATCCGCGGTGGAAAACTGATAGAGAAGTGTTTCTAATATAAGCTCCCCTTGTGCCCTGTCAAGAATGCATTGTCCATTCTTGGGATGGGATGCAAGGTCCGAGCTGACCAGTCATCGACAGCCCCCCCCCCCCCCCCCCCCCCCCCTCATGGGCCATCTCTTCGTCGTTCCTCTGTCTTCTCACTGGTGAAAGGCATCAGGATTAATCCGGAGTCACCGCTTCCTGTCCCCAGCCATTCCCCCTCAACTCTGAACGGTGGGAACTCGTTCTCCGCCTTTGGACGTGCGCTAGATTCCTGCTGCGGTAAACAAGGACCTTTACTCGTTAACCCGCTGGAGCCAAGTTGTATTCCAATGAAATAAATGTCTTTTTTAAGCAAAGAAAAATGTAGATAGGCACATGTCATCCCATGATAAGCTTTCCTCTATTAAAAAAAGAATAATGCTAACTGATCGTGCACAATTGTGACGGCTTGATTTCAAATGCAGCTCAGGGGCTTTCCCTGCGGGATTCGGGGGGTTGGAAGGGCTTTCTTCCGTGTTTTCCCCCTCTGTTGTTGTGTGGGGAGGAAGGCGGCGGCACTCGGCCCATCTGGGCTAGGATACGTGGGAGGAAGGCTGAGCTTGGATCGAGGCTTGGAAGGCTGCGCTCGCCTCCCCTGGGCCAACCCTCATCCAAACCACCACCACAGCCCTTCAGCCCATCTTGTCCGTGCTACCCCAGGCCTTCTGCAACACAATCGTGCACTGTTCTGCACTGGATATTGCATTTGTCAGCACCGTATGTACACTGTTTGCTCTGACGGCTGCGTGCGAACGGGCGATTTCATCGCCTCCCGGTCGATGTGCAGAACAACAAACTAGTGAAGCATCTGGAACACAGTTCTCCTGGGTTGCTACAGGCTGAAGCATCAAACTACTACCCTGTTGGGTCCTCAGCACAGAAACACACAGCCATGCCTATTGAAGCTAGTCCCTCATGCCCGCTTCTGGCCCCTAACCCTCTCTGCCTTTCCCACCGATGCCTTTAGAAGGAAATGAGGAGGAATTTCTTTAGCTGGAGGGGGAGTGAATCTGTGAAATTCATTGCCACACACGGCGGTGGAGGCCAAGTCACCGGCTATTATTTAGATTTTAGAAATACTCCACAGAAACAGGCCCTTCGGCCCACCGAGTCATCGCCGACCAGTGATCACCCCGTACACCAGCTCCATCCTACACACAGTAGGGACAATTTTACAGAAGCCAATTAACCTACAAACCTGTACGACTTTGGAATGCGGGAGGATACCGGAAAACCCGGAGAAAAACCACACGGGTCATAGGGAGAACATACAAGCTCCGTACAGACAGCACCTGTAGTCAGGATGGAACCCGGGTCTCTGGCGCTGTGAGGCAGCAACTCTACCGCTGCACCACTGTGCCACACCTTTTAAAGCGGAGTTTGTTAGGTTCCTGATTAGTACGGGTGTCAGGGGTTATGGGGAGAAGGCAGGAGAAAGGGGTTATGAGGGAAAGAAAGATCAGTCATGATTGAATGGTGGAGCAGACTCGATGGACCGAATGGCCTAATCATCATCATAATCGTAATTTATTAATCGTAATGTATGTTTTGCAACATACGAGGAATTTGATTTGCCATACGGTCATGCCAATAAAGCAACAAGACATACAAAATACATGTTAACATAAACATCCACCACAGTGACTTCTTCACATTCCTCACTGTGCCAAATCCATCCTGCTGGCAGCTGATTGATCCCCAGGGATCAATCTGGTGAACCTACGCTGCACTGCCTTAATCACAAGGATGTCCTTCCTCAAATTAGGAGACCAAAACTGTACACAATACTCCAGAAGGTACACAAAATTGCTGGGGAAACTCAGCGGGTGCACCAGCATCTATGGAGCGAAGGAAATAGGCGACGTTTCGGGCCGAAACCCTTCTTCAGACTGATGGGGGGCGGGGAAGAAAGAAGGAAAAGGGGAGGAGGAACCGAACACCTCCGCTCAGTCCGCAATAACCTACCTGAACTCCCGGTGGCTCAGCACTTCAACTCCCCCTCCCATTCCCAATCCGACCTCTCTGTCCTGGGTCTCCTCCATTGCCAGAGTGAGCAACAGCGGAAATTGGAGGAACAGCACCTCATATTCCGTCTGGGGACCTTGCGTCCTTATGGCATTAACATTGAATTCTCCCAATTTGGCTAGCCCTTGCTGTCTCCTCCCCTTCCTTAACCCTCTAGCTGTCTCCTCCCATCCGCCCGCCCTCGGGCTCCTCCTCCTCCTCCCCTTTTCCTTCTTTCTTCCCCCCCCCACCCCCCATCAGTCTGAAGAAGGGTTTCGGCCCGAAACGTCGCCTATTTCCTTCGCTCCATAGATGCTGCTGCACCCGCTGAGTTTCCCCAGCAATTTTGTGTACCTTCGATATTCCAGCATCTGCAGTTCCCTTTTGAACACAATACTCCAGATGTGGTCTCACCAGAGCCCTATACAACTGCAGAAGAACCTCTTTACTCCTATACTGAAATCCTCTTGTTATGAATGCCAACAATCCATTAGCTTTCTTCACTGCCTGCTGTACCTGTAAGCCAACTTTCAGTGACCGATGTACAAGGATGCCCAGGTCTCGCTGCACCTCCCCCATACCTAGACTAACCCCATTGAGATAATAATCTGCCCCCTTGTTTTTGCCGCCAAAGTGGATAACCTCTCCTTTCCAGCTTTCTCCACCCCCACACCAAGCAGTCTGGAGAAGTGTCCTGACCTAGAATGTTGCCTGTCCATGCTCTCCAGAGGTGCAAGTTATTCCAGGAGATGTTGTCTCTTTTTGTAAACCAGCATCTGCTGTTCCTTGTATCTAGTCTATGCGTGCATTTCATCCAACACTTGCGCTCGGTCCGCCAAGGCCTGCTGAATCTCCCGGTTGCCAACCATTTTAACTCCCCTTCTCACTCCCACACTGATCTTTCTGTCCTGGGCCTCCTCCATTGCCACAGTGAGGTGAAATGCAAACTGGAGGAACAGCACCTCATAGCTTACAGCCCAAGGACACGAAGATCGAATTCTCCAATTTAAGGAGACACTCCCCCCCAATCAAGTCCTGGAGTCTGTCCCGACCCCAGCTCTTTTTTCCAGCTTTCTCCCTCGACTCCAACAGTCTAAAGAAGTGTTTGGACCCAACACGTCGTCTGTCCATTCCCCTCCAAAGTGCCGGTAAAACTCAGCAGGTCAGCCATCTGCGGTGGGAAACTGATAGAGAAGTGTTTCTAATATAAGCTCCCCTTGTGCCCTGTCAAGAATGCGTTGTCCATTCTTGGGATGGGATGCAAGGTCCGAGCTGACCAGTCATCGACAGCCCCCCCCCCCCCCCCCCCCCCCTCATGGGCCATCTCTTCGTCGTTCCTCTGTCTTCTCACTGGTGAAAGGCATCAGGATTAATCCGGAGTCACCGCTTCCTGTCCCCAGCCATTCCCCCTCAACTCTGAACGGTGGGAACTCGTTCTCCGCCTTTGGACGTGCGCTAGATTCCGGCTGCGGTAAACAATAGATAGATAGATAGATAGATAGCCTTTTATTGTCATTCAGACCGAAGTCTGAACGAAATTTAAGCAGTCATACATACAATACAATACAATAAAAAACAACAATAAACACATATTAACATCCACCACAGTGAGTCCACCCAACATCTCCTCACTGTGATGGAGGCAAAAGTCTTAGGTCTCCAGTCTCTTCCCTCCTCTTCTCCTTCTGCGCTGAGGCGATACCCCCCGGGCGATGTTACGACTGTCCCGCGGCTCAAACACCGCGGCCCGGGGTAGTCGAAGCCGAACAAGGACCTTTACTCGTTAACCCGCTGGAGCCAAGTTGTATTCCAATGAAATAAGTGTCTTTTTTAAGCAAAGAAAAATGTAGATAGGCACATGTCATCCCATGATAAGCTTTCCTCTATTAAAAAAAGAATAATGCTAACTGATCGTGCACAATTGTGACGGCTTGATTTCAAATGCAGCTCAGGGGCTTTCCCTGCGGGATTCGGGGGGTTGGAAGGGCTTTCTTCCGTGTTTTTCCCTTCTGTTGTTGTGTGGGGAGGAAGGCGGCGGCACTCGGCCCATCTGGGCTAGGATACGTGGGAGGAAGGCTGAGCTTGGATCGAGGCTTGGAAGGCTGCGCTCGCCTCCCCTGGCCCAACCCTCATCCGAACCACCACCACAGCCCTTCAGCCCATCTTGTCCGTGCTACCCCAGGCCTTCTGCAACACAATCGTGCACTGTTCTGCACTGGATATTGCATTTGTCAGCACCGTATGTACACTGTTTGCTCTGACGGCTGCATGCGAACGGGCGATTTCATCGCCTCCCGGTCGATGTGCAGAACAACAAACTAGTGAAGCATCTGGAACACAGTTCTCCTGGGTTGCTACAGGCTGAAGCATCAAACTACTACCCTGTTGGGTCCTCAGCACAGAAACACACAGCCATGCCTATTGAAGCTAGTCCCTCATGCCCGCTTCTGGCCCCTAACCCTCTCTGCCTTTCCCACCGATGCCTTTAGAAGGAAATGAGGAGGAATTTCTTTAGCTGGAGGGGGAGTGAATCTGTGAAATTCATTGCCACACACGGCGGTGGAGGCCAAGTCACCGGCTATTATTTAGATTTTAGAAATACTCCACAGAAACAGGCCCTTCGGCCCACCGAGTCATCGCCGACCAGTGATCACCCCGTACACCAGCTCCATCCTACACACAGTAGGGACAATTTTACAGAAGCCAATTAACCTACAAACCTGTACGACTTTGGAATGCGGGAGGAAACCGGAAAACCCGGAGAAAAACCACACGGGTCATAGGGAGAACATACAAGCTCCGTACAGACAGCACCTGTAGTCAGGATGGAACCCGGGTCTCTGGCGCTGTGAGGCAGCAACTCTACCGCTGCACCACTGTGCCGCACCTTTTAAAGCGGAGATTGTTAGGTTCCTGATTAGTACGGGTGTCAGGGGTTATGGGGAGAAGGCAGGAGAAAGGGGTTATGAGGGAAAGAAAGATCAGTCATGATTGAATGGTGGAGCAGACTCGATGGACCGAATGGCCTAATCATCATCATAATCGTAATTTATTAATCGTAATGTATGTTTTGCAACATACGAGGAATTTGATTTGCCATACGGTCATGCCAATAAAGCAACAAGACATACAAAATACATGTTAACATAAACATCCTAAAGGAGGAGGAGCCATCTTGGTGAACGGCTGCTAGCCAGCAGCCGTCCGTTTTAAATCCGTTTTTTTTATAGTTTTTACTGAGTCCTGTTTTTTGTTTGTAGGGGATATGGTCTTTTTAATGTGGGGGGTAGGTGTAAACCTAATTTCTAGGTCCCTACCTGGTCGGTGTGGCAGCTTCTTCTCCGGGCTGCCCGTCGATCCGTCCTCGTGGCCTACCTGCGGGCTTGGAGCGCCGTTTCCTGGCGGGAACCGCCCAGCACCTCGGCCTCGGCGGCGGCACAGCATTGGAGCGCTGGAGCGGAGCGGAGCGGGCGATGCCTTGCCTGGGTCGCCGCGCTGGAGCGACGCGCTGGAGCTCTGGCGAGCTGGACCGCCGAGAGCAACAACTCCGGGCTGCGGGCTGCGGAGAGGCGGCGCCGACTTTGTCATCTGGAGCCTGGGAGCTCCAAACCGGCGCGGCCTTGTCGGCTTCGGCAGCTGCGGGCTCCAACCAGAAAGCGGCCGTTCCAAGTGGCCCAGCCGCCGAAAGGACTCTCCCGACGCCGGGGCAAGACCACCCGGTGAGAACGGCCAGGGACATCGGGCCTCCGTAGAGGCAATTGCGGTGGCCTCAATAGGCCTGACTTTGGGGTGAACATGGGGTGGGGACTGGACATTGTGCCTTCCCCCATAGTGCTATCCACTGTGGGGGGATGATTTTTTTTTGTCTAACTGTAGTCTTGTAGGTCTGTGTCCAAGATGGCTGCCGTGAAGAGAGAGTGGACGCTGGCACGAATTGGTTGCCGCTGCTCTCTCTTCACACTGTGTTTTTGATTTTCTGTTTTTGGATTGAATTCTGTTTTTAATTTGTGTCTCTGTGATGTCTTTATTATTTGTTATATTCCGATTATATGTTATTCCGATTAAATGTCTATTATTGTTATGTCTGTATTCTTTCTTTATGTGCTGCACGGAGAGGACGCTGGCGCTGTTTGTTCGCCGCTTCTCCGTTTGCTATTGTCTGTTACTATTGTAAAGCGACTTTGAGTCTTAGAAAAGCGCTATAAAAATAAAATTTATTATTATTATTATTATCCACCACAGTGACTTCTTCACATTCCTCACTGTGCCAAATCCATCCCGCCAGCACCTGATTGCCCCAAAAAAAGCTTTTCACTACCTCAGTACACGTGACAATAAGGAGGAGGAGGTGGGCAAAGGACGCAGGGCCGAGCGGAGGCGGTGGCTGGTCCCACCTGAGCTCCCAGCGCAGAGCGGAGGCCTTTTCCCGTCCGCCATGGCGACGCACCGGCCTGCCTCACGTGACCGCCAATCAGGCCTCGCCTAATCCCTCCCCCCACCGACGGGTAGCGCCAGCTGGACCAGGTATGGCCCCTCCTTGCGTCCGACCAATCAGAACCGCGTCCCCACCTCCCCGCTACAGGTGACCGCATCCTATAGGTCGAGCCCTAGCCCCGCCCCACGGACAGACAGTGACCGCCAATCGGAGCCGTCGATCCCGCCCTAAAATGTTTGCCACGGCGTGGTCGGCCCCGCCCCCGTGGCTCCTGCACCAAGTGGGGGGGGAAACAATCAAAGCATCTGCAGAGGCTGCAAACCTGAGATAAAACCTCAAGGGGGGCCTGACTACAAAATACTGCAGTAACTCAGCGGGACGGGCAGCATCTCTGGAGAGAAGGAATGGGCGACGTTTTGAGTTTCAGATCCTTCTTCAGACTGAGTCGCAGGAGAGATATAGACGGCGATGTGGAGTGAAAATCTTTGACAGAAACATAGCCAATAGGTGCATGAGCAGGCCATTCGGCCCTTCGAGCCAGCATCACCATTCAATATGATCACGGCTGACCATACAGAATCAGCACCCTGTTCCTACTTTTTCCCCATATCCCTTGATTCCGTTAGCCCTAAGCGCTAAATCTAACTATCTCTTGTAAATATCCAGTGCCTTCTATGGCAGAGAATTCCACAGATTCAATAGATATAGACAATAGGTGCAGGAGTAGGCCTTATTCTTAAACTGTGGCCCCTGGTTCTGGACTCCCACAACATCGGGTACATGTTTCCTGCCTCTAGCATGTCCAAAACCTTAACAATCTTATATGTTTCAATGAGATCCCCTCTCATCCTATGTTTCAATAAGATCCCCTCGCATAAAACAGTCCTGCCTTCCGGGGAATTAACCTTGGAAACCTACGCTGCACTCCCTCAATAGCACAAATGTCCTTCCTCAAATTTGGGGACCAAAACTGCACACAATACTCCAGGTGTGGTCTCACTAGGGCCCTGTACAACTGCAGAAGAACCTCTTTGCTCCTATACTCGGCTCCTCTTGTTATAAAGGCCAACATGCCATTCGCTTTCTTCACTACCTGCTGTATCTGCATGCTTACTTTCATAGACTGATGATCCCTTAGTACTTCCCCTTATCCCAACTTAACACCATTTAAAAAGTAATCTGCCTTCCTGTTTTTGATTAAAGTGGATAACCTCACATTTATCCCCATTAAACTTTATCTGCCATGCATCTACCCACTCCCCCAACCTGTCCAAGTCACCCTGCATTCTCATCGCATCCTCCTCACAGTTCACACTGCCACCCAGCTTTGTGTCATCTGCATTTGCTAATGTTACTTTGAATCCCTTCATGCAAATCATTGATGTATATTGTAAATAACTGTGGTCCCAGCAACGAGACATGCGGTACCCCACTAGTCACTGCCTGCCATTCTGAAAGGGACCCATTAATCCTTACTCTTTGTTTCCTGTCTGCCAACCAATTTTCTATCAATGTCAGCACCCTACCCCCAATACCATGCGCCCTAATTTTGCCCACTAATCTCCTATGTGGGACCTTATCAAATGTTTTCTGAAAGTCCAGGTACACTACACCCACTGGCTCTTCATTGTCCATTTTCCTAGTTACATCCTCAAAAAATATCAGAAGATTAGTCAAGCATGATTTCCCCTTCATAACTCCATGCTGACTCGGACCGATCCTGTTACTGCTATCCAAATGTGCCACTATTTCATCTTTTATAATTGACTCCAGCATCTTCCCTTCCACCGATTCAGGCTAACTGTTATAATTCCCTGTTTTCTCTCTCCTGCCTTTCTTAAAAAGTGGGATAACATTAGCTACCCTCCAATCCACAGGAACTGATCCTGAGTCTATAGAACATTGGAAAATGATCGCCAATGCATCCAGGGTTTCTGGAGCCACTTCCTTAAGTACCCTGTGATGCAGACCATCAGGCCCTGGGGATTTATCAGCCTTCAGTCCCATCAGTCTATCCAACACCATTTCCTGCCTAATGTGGATTTCCTTCAGTTCCACCGTCACCCCAGATCCTCTGGCCACTACTATATCAGGAAGATTGTTTGTGTCCTCCTTAGTGAAGACAGATCCAAAGTACCTGTTCAACTCATCTGCCATTTCCTTGTTCCCCATAATAAATTCACCTTTTTCGGTCTTCAAGGGTCCAACTTTGGTCTTCACTAATTTTTTCCTCTTCACATACCTAAAGAAGCTTTTACTATCCTGCTTTATATTCTTGGCTAGCTTACCTTTGTACCTCATCTTTTCTCCCCGTATTGTCTTTTTGGTTATCTTCTGTTGCTCTTTAAACATTACCCAATCCTTTTGCTTCCCGCTCATCTTTGCCACATTGTACTTCTCTTTTATTTTCATTCTGTCCCTGATGTCCCTTGTCAGCCTGGTCGCCCCTTGGAATCTTTCTTCCTCTTTGGAATGAACTGATCCTGCACACTCTGTTTTATTCCTAGAAATACCTGCCATTGTCATCCCTGCTAGTGTATCTTTCCAGTCTCCATAGTCCCCTTTATTCAACTGTAACACTGACACCTCCGATTTACCTTCTCCCTCTCCAATCGTAGATTAAATTTGACTATATTATGTCGCTACCTCCTAATGGCTCATTAACCTCGTTCCTTTATCAAATCGGATTAATTACACACCACTAAATCCAGATTTGCCTTCTCCCCGGTAGGCTCCAATTCAAGCTGCTCTAAGAATCCATCACAAAGGCACTCTACAAAGTCCCTTTCTTGGGGTCCACTACCAACCTGACTTTCCCAGTCTACCTGCATGTTGAAATCTCCCATAACATCCACAGCATTACCTTTACAATACAATATACAATATTTATTACATGTCTTTTGAACCTCAGTGAGGCTCAAACGAAACTCCGTTTCCACAGCCATACAAACAAAGACAATATCCTAGAGACATACACACAATTCCATTTATAAAAACATCCATCACAGTGAACCCACTGTGATGGAAGGCAAAGTCTTTTCTCTCCCCTGTTCACCATTTCTCTCCCGATGTCGAAGCCCCAGGCGGGCGATGATAAGTCCCACGGCCATTTTAGGCCGTTTTGGGCGATTTACGGCCCCGCTCCCGGTCTAAATGTCACAAAGTTGGAGCCCCCGGCGGGCGCTGGAATGTCCCACGGCCATGAAGCCGCGCCGGGCGATGTACGGCCACGCTCCGGGTCGTTCCAACCCCGCGACACGGGCTAGAGAAGTCACATTGCGGGAGCTCCGGAAAGCGGTCTCTCCCCCCGGACCCACGAGCTCCCGATGTCCCAGTCCACCGGACCCGCGGCTGCGTTGCTGGAGCCTCCGAGCCCCAGGAGTCGAGTCGCAGCAGCGAGTCACCACCGCTCCCCATGCACCGATGCCGGCCAGCCCCATGATGGTGATTATTCCGCAGCTCCGCAGGCTCCGTGACTGGAGCCCCCAGGTCGTTCAGGCTGGAGGCCGCTCCACGGTGCTAGGCCCCAACGACAACGGAGACCCGACAAGGAAAAGGTCGGGTCTCACGTACAGGGAAGAGATTTTAGAAAGTTTCCCCCGCCCCCCACATATACACAGTTAAAAACACTATTAAAAAACACAAACAACTACATTTAACTAGACAAAAAAAAAAAAAAAGACAGACAGGTTGGAGGGGCCGCTGCAACAGTGAGTCGCACCGCCGCTCTACGACATACCAATTTTAACTCCTGATTCAACTTGCACCTTATATCCAGGCTACTGTTTGGGGGGCTGTAGATAAGTCCCATTAGAGTATTTTTACCCTTACAATTCCTTAGTTCTATCCATACTGACTCCACATCTCCTGCTTCAATGTCACCCCTTGCAAGGGACTGAATTTCATTCCTCACCAACAGGGCAACCCCACCCCCTCTGCCCACCTCTCTGTCTTTTCGATAGGAGGTATACCCTTGAATATTCAGTTCCCAGCCCTGGCCCTCTTGCAGCCATGTCTCTGTAATTCCCACAACATCTCACTTGCCAGTTTCTTACTGAGCCTCATGCTCGTCCACTTTATTTCTTATACTTTGCGCATTCATATACAACACTTTCACCTCCGTATTCACCTCCCCTCTCACACCAGTCACTATTGCCCCTGACCTTACTCTTTTACCCCTTCTCGAACTTTCCTTCCCATTAATTCGAGAATCTTTTGTAATTTTTCCTGTAGCCACTTCCCCTTCAACTCCATCTTTATACTACCAATTGGTCACTCCCTCCCCCCCACTATTTAGTTTAAACCCACACGTGAAGCCCTAGCAAACCTGCCTGCCAGAATGTCAGTCCCCCTCCAGTTAAGGTTTAACCCGTCCCTTTTGTACAGGTCACTCCTACCCCAGAAGATATCCCAGTGGTCTATAAATCTAAATCCTTGCTCCCTGCACCAGCCCCTCAGCCACACATTCAGATCCCCTATCTTGCCTGAAGGAGTTGTTTCGGTCCAAAACGTTGCCTATTTCCTTCGCTCCAGAGATGCTGCTGCACCCGCTGAGTTTCTCCAGCACTTTTGTCTACCTTCGATTTTCCAGCATCAGCAGTTCCTTCTTAAACAGATCCCCCATCTCCTTGTTCCTGTCCTCACTAGCACGAGGTACTGGAAGCAATGCAGAGATAACCACCCTAGAAGTCCTTCGTTTCAGTCTTCTTCCCAACTCTCTGAACTCATGTTGGAGAACGTCCTTCCTCTTCGATGTCGTTTGTTCCCACGTGCACAACTACTGCCGGCTGTTCACCTTCCCTCTCGAGGATGTTCCGAATTCGGCTCATGACATCCTGAACCCTGGAACCAAGGAGGCAACAGACCACCCTAGCTTCTCGTCTGCCACCACTGAATCTCCTTTCTGCTCCTCGGACAATGCAGTCACCCACCACTAGGGCTCTGCCCGACCCCAGTCGAGTCCCATCTCTAGGATTGGAGCCACTGATGTGTTCGCTGCTCAGATTGGAAGCATCGTATCCCCCGACAGTTCCCAAGAGGGCGTACCTGTTTTCATTAGGCACAGCTGCCTGGGTCTCCTGCACTCCACGGTTACCACCCTTTCTCTCAGTCACACACCTTCATTCTTCCCGTATCCTCGGCGTGACAACCTCACTGTAGGTCCTGTCCTGGAAACTCTTGTTTTCACGGATGGCTCTGACATCATCCAGCTGCTTCTCCAGTGCCCCAACACGGTCCTTCTGGAGCTGAACCTGAACGTGGTCATGCTCGTGCATGGTCGAAAGCTATGTCTCTCCCACGATCTTTATCAAACTGGGAGCCTGCGCCACAATCCAGGCAGCAGACATGCTTCAGACCACGTATAAATCCCACCCACATAATTACAGGCAGATAAAATTGAAAGTTAACTGGCTATAGTAATAACATACTGAGTTAAGCTAAATGGCTACTTCATACCGGCCCCTAATTGTTCTGAGTATATAATCATCCATCCATCCATCTTTTACAAAACGGAGTTCAGATTTGTGGAATATTACAAAAGTTATGAAGGTTCAAAAATCGTACCTTGCACCCTGCTTGAAGTGGTAGGAAACTGCACCTGGATTTAGTGGCCTTGCACCCTGCTTGAAGTGGTATGAAACTGCACTTGAATTTGGTGGCCTTGCACCAGGCACGTGCCGTGAGTGATCACTCAGGGTAGGCAGTCAGTCGGCTTGCATGCGCAGATTGTTCTCTCCGTTAAAATAAAAAATAAAAACAATAACAATAACAATTCAATGTGCCCATGGCTTCCTAGTCTCCTTTATTCTTAATTACTGAATGGGTGGGGGGTGAAGGGTGATGGCAGTTGGAGAGATGGTGGGAAAAACGGGAGCACAGGGAAAAGTTGAATCAGTTGTCATCTAATTGAATGACAACGCTTGTTCAAAGGACCAATTGGGGGGAGAGTTCCTTTCGCAGCGTGTGGGGAATCTGGCCAGGGGTTAAAGTTGCGGGGAGGGCAGGAGCGTTGAGAAGGCGGGTGTCGGGGATAATGCCAGTAACTCACTTACTCACCGCTGCCGCGGCGCTCCGGGCGCGGAGCCACCGCATTGTAGCCGGGAATAGAAGCAGCTTGGGTAGCTGCGAGCGGCTGCCGGGACCCAACAGCAGAACCGGCCGCCACTTCAGCGCCTTCTGCCGGCCCGCTCACCTATGGCAGTGCTCTCCGTCTGAACACCTCTCACCTGCTGCCTGCCGACTTCGCTCATGTCAGCCGCTTCCCGCAAATCCTTAAATCCCCACAGCCGAGTAACCTCAATCGCGCTGTTGGAATTTAAGGATTTGCGGGAAGCGGCTGACATGAGTGAGGCCAGCGAGCGGCAGGAGGTTTTTAGATGGAGAGCTGCCAGAGGTGAGCGAGGGCCGGCAGAAGGCGCTGAGGTGGCGGCTGGTTCCGCTGTCCTGCCCGGCGGCCGCTCGCAGCCACCCGAGCTGCTTCCCTCCCCGCCACAATGCGGTGGCTCCGTGCAAGGAGCGTCGCAAGTGGCGTGATCCCGACCCCCTCCTTCACAACATTCGTGCCCTCCCCGCAACTTTACCCCGGGCCAGACTCCCCAAACTCTGTGAAAGGAGCTCTCCCCCCACCCCCACACTCCGGGAAATATGGTATTAAAAAAAAAAAGCACCAAGAAATGTACTTACCACATTATCGGTACACAAACTCCATTCTTCTCTCTGTTTCCTATAATACACTTATAATAATGACAATCCATATTTGAAAACCCCGCCAAGAAACTAACGCTGTGCATGTGCAGTAGGCTGCTGCGCCTGCGCAGTGTTGCAAAGGCAGAATTTTAGCTGCCTTCAGCCCCGCTTGAAATTGACGGCTTGAAGCAGCGCTGGCGGCACGTGGGCTGCACAGACCTTCAAGGGTTACAAGTGCTGCGGTTGAAAGGCACGGAGAATTATGCCCACCTAAGAGATCGATCTCTTAGATAGGCATAATTCTCCCATGCCTTTACTATTTATATTTAGTATTTACCATTTTATAATTTTAGTCAGGGTAGGCAGTGTCTACCTTGCCCACCCTGACGGCCCGTGCCTGCCTTGCACCCTGGTTGAAATGGTAAGAAACTGCACTTGAATTTGGTGGCCTTGCACCCTGCTTGAAATGGTAGGAAACTGCATTTGAATTTGGTGACCTTGCACCCTGCTTGAAATGGTGGGAAACTGCATTTGAATTTGGTGGCCTTGCACCCTGCTTGAAATGGTAGGAAACTGCATTTGAATTTGGTGACCTTGCACCCTGGTTGAAGTGGAATTTCAAGGAATAGCCGTGTCAACTGCCAGCCCACCAGCCATGAGTGAGCTGCCAGCACATCAGGCTTGAGTGACTGAGCTGCCACCCCAAGAATCCATTTGGCCCACAATGTCCATACAAGCCCTCTGGAAACCAGTCCCTTCAGCTCACATTTGTAACACATATGTATTTTGAGCCCTGTATGTTAAATATAATAAACAACTTATTATACGTATGTATGAATCCTGAGTTATTACACATGCATATAAGCCTGACATCTGTGGTGGGGAAGATGCTGTAGTCAATTATAAAAGATGAAATAGTGGCACATTTGGGTAGCAGTAGCAGGATCGGTCTGTCAGCATGGATTTACGAAGGAGAAATCACACTTCAAGTTCAAGTTACATTTATTGTCACATGCACCAATTGATAGAGATTTGAGTTACCGTACAGCCATTCGAATAAAAAGAACACAATACACGATAGAATTTAACATGAACAGTGGAAGCAACATTTCCCCACTGAGAGGGAAGGCAATAAAGTTCAGTCATCTTCCTCTTTGTTCACCCGTGGTCGAGGCCTTTGAGCCCTCCACAGTCGCCACTACAGACAGCCCGATGCTCAGGCCCTCTCGCCAGGATGATTGGAGCTCCAGCGTCGGAACGGATGAACGCACTCAGCGGCTTGGAGTTTCCCAATTGACCACTTCCTACCGGAGACCGCGGCTTCCGAAGTTCACAGGCCAGGCTGGGCGGAGCGCCAACACCGGTGACCCCCGGCTAGGAATCCCAGGACTCCGCGATGTTAAACTCAGCGCCGCCCGCGGCTAGAAGCTCCGCAAACCACAGCTCCACGGTACTAAAGTCACCAGGCCCAATACTCCGGAGCTTCAACACATGGCGATCCCCGGCAAGGCATCGTCCTGCTCCATTATGGAATTCAGTGCTGTGCCACTGCTGAACGTCTGGCCGGTCTCCGGCAGGAAAGGCCGTGCCAATCCAGTTGGTAGGCCGCCGCAAGGGGGGCGTGAAGAGGCAACTTGGAGAAAAGACGCATCTCCATCCAGGTAATGGGAAACGGTTTCCCCCTATTCCCCTCCACATAAAAAAGACTAAGAAACGTTTAGAATATACTTTTTGACATACTAAACATAACAAAACGGGTTAAAGAACGAACAGCAACTGGCGAGGCTGCCACACCCGATTGTGCCACCCGATGGAGATCAGGTTTGACTAATCTTCTGGAATTTATTGAGGATGTAACTAGGAAAATGGACAAGGGTGAGCCAGTGGATGTAGTGGACCTGGACTTTCAGAAAGCACATAGGAGATTAGTGGGTATTCAGACAGGAAACAAAGAGTAGGGATTAACGGGTCCCTTTCAGAATTGCAGGCAGTGAGTAGTGGGGTACCACAAGGCTCGGTGCTGGGACCGCAGCTATTTACAATATACATTAATGATTTAGATGAAGGGATTAAAAGTAACATCAGCAAATTTGCAGATGACACAAAGCTGGGTGGCAGAATGAACTGTGAGGAGGATGTCATGAGGATGCAGGGTGACTTGGACAGGTTGGGTGAGTGGCCAGATGCATGGCAGATACGGTTTAATGTGGTTTGGTGGCAAGAACAGGAAGGCAGATTATTATCTAAATGGTGTCAAGTTAGGAAAAGGGGAAGTACAACGAGATCTGAGTGTCCTTGTTCATCAGTCACTGAAAGTAAGCTTGCAGGTATAGCAGGCAGAGATTAACTGTTGACATGTTGGCCTTCATAACAAGAAGATTTGAGTATAGGAGCCAAGAGGTCCTTCTACAGTTGAACAGGGCCCTGGTGAGACCACATCTGATGTATTGTGTTCAGTTTTGGTCTCCAAATTCGAGGAAGGACATTTTTGCGATTGAGGGAGTGTAGCGTAGGTTCACAAGGTTAATTACCGGGATGGCGGAACTGTCATATTTTGAAAGAATGGAGAGACTGGGCTTGTATACAGGAGAATTTGGAAGGATGAGAGGATATCTTCTTGAAACACAAGATTATTAAGGGATTGGACAAGGCTTGAGGTAGGAAACATGTTCCCGATGTTGGGGGAATCCAGTACGAGGGGCCACAGTTTAAGAATAAGGGGTAGGTCATTTAGAACGGAGATGAGGAAAAACGTTTTCACCCAGAGAGTTGTGAATCTGTGGAATTCTCTGCCTCAGAAGGCCAATTCTCTGGATGTCTTCAAGGGAGAGATGGAGCTCTTAAAGATTGCGGATTCAAGGGATATGGTAAGGCAGGAACGGGGTACTGATTGTGGCTGGTCAGACATGATCATAGTGAATGCCGGTGCTGGCTGGAAGGGCTGAATGGCCTACTCCTGCACCTATTACCTATTGTCTAATAATAATAATAATAAATGTTATTTATGGGCGCCTTTCAAGAGTCTCAAGGACACCTTACAAAATTTAGCAAATAGAGTAAAAACATGTAAGCGGAATGAAATAAATAGTA
Organism: Amblyraja radiata; assembly: GCF_010909765.2. Taxonomy (NCBI): domain Eukaryota; kingdom Metazoa; phylum Chordata; class Chondrichthyes; order Rajiformes; family Rajidae; genus Amblyraja; species Amblyraja radiata. Next base: position 2,052,113 of record NC_045960.1, read on the forward strand.
AAGACATCACCAGTACACAAATTAAAGACAGAATTCAATCCAAAGACAAAAATCAAAAACACAATATGAAGAGAGAGCAGCGGCAGCTAAAGCACGCCAGCATACACTCTCCCTTCCGGCAGCCATCTTGGACACAGAATAAAATAATCATTTACACACAAAAAAAACATCCCGCCACAATGGTTACCACTGTGGGGTAAGGCCTTCCTCACCTTGGTGCCACTGTGTTATGTTGTGTCGTGGACTTTCTGTGTTTGTGCTTTTCTTTTTTTTAATTCAATTTTATTTTTAATGTTTTATTATTTATTTATTTTTATGATACTGCCTGTAAGGAAAATTCATTTTGTTGTCTCTAATTGAGACAATGACAATAAATTTGAATACAATACAATGTCCAGTCCCCATCCCCAGTTCTCCCATAGTCAAGCCTATTGAGGCCTCCACAGTTGCCTCTATGGAGGCCCGATGTTCCTGGCCGTTCTCGCCGGGTGGTGTTGCTCCGGCGTCAGGAGAGTCCTCACAGCGGCTGGGACGGCTGATTCCCTACCGGAGTCTGTGGCATTCCATAGCCGACAGGGCCGCGTCGGTTGGTGCTCCGAGGCTCCCGATGTTAAAGTCGGCGCCGCCGCCCGCGGCTGGCCGCTCCACAGTCCCGCAGCTCAACGGTGTTGATCACGGCGGTCACAGCATACCGGAGCTCCAGTGCGTCGATCCAGGCAAGGCATCGCCCGCTCCGCTCCGCGATAGCGCTCCAGCGCTGTGCCGCCACCGAAGCTGAAGGTGCTGGGCGGTCTCCGCCAGGAAAACGCCGCTCCACTCCCGCTGGTAGGCCGCAGGACGGGCAGGGGAAGGGACGCTCACCTCTGTGGGTATGCCGGTGCTGCCACAGGCTGGACATGAAGGTAAAAACTTGCTACTCAGCGCGCAGCACAAAGGGTCTCTCTCTGGTGTGTATCCGCTTGTGCTCCCGCATCCCCCGTGCGTTCTTGAAACGCTTGCCGCAGTGGGAGCATCCGTTCGCCAGCGTGGGTGCTGTCGCAAACCCTGTGAGCTGTCAAACGCCTCACCGCAGTAAGGGCAGTCATAGGGCTGGCCACTGGTGTGCACGCATGGTGAGACAGGGCGTGGGAGGCCATGGCAAAGCGCTCTACACACACCGGGCTGGGGAAAGGGCGCTCGCCGGCGTGCACCTGCTGGTCGTACAGCGGGTTAAGCCTTTGCCGCACTGGCCGCAGGTTCAGGGGTGCTCGTCAGTGTGGGTGCGCTGGTGCACCAGCAAGCTGTTGAAGTGGGTGAAGCCCTTGCCGCAGTCGTTGCAGGTGTAGGGCCGCTCCCCAGTGTGCAGGCGCCAGTGCCCCTTCAGGCCCTTGGATGACTTGAAGTCCTTGCCGCACTGGGTGCAGGTGTAGGGGCGCTCACCAGTGTGGGTGCGCTGGTGCTCCCGCAGCACGTTGGAACGGGTGAAGCCCTTGCCGCAGTCGATGCAGGTGTAGGGCCGCTCCCCGGTGTGCAAGGGCCAGTGTGCCTTTAGGCCCTTGGATGACTTGAAGCCCTTGCCGCAGTCGGAGCAGGTGAAGGGCCGCTCACTGTTGTGCACCCAATGGTGCTCCCGCAGCCCCGACGATTGGGCAAAGCTCTTGCCGCAGGTGGAGCAGCTGAAGGGCTTCTCGCCCGTGTGCATCCGCCGGTGGATCTTCAGGTGATTCGCCGTCTTAAAGCTCTTGCCGCAGTCTGGACAGCCAACAAGCTTGTGGAAGGGATGGTCGCCGGTGTGCACCCGCTGGTGGGACAGCAGATAGGTGGAGCGGGTGAAGCCCTTGCCGCACTGGGCGCAGGTGAAGGGGCGCTCGCCGGTATGGGTGAACCGGTGCTCCGAAAGGGTGTCCAAGCGGGTGAAGCTCTTGTCACAGTCGCTGCAGGTGTAGGGCCGCTCCCCGGTGTGCAGGCGCCTGTGGTTCATTAGTTCCGTGGTTGACTTGAAGCCTTTGCCACAGTCGGAGCAGGTGAAGGGACGTTCAGTGCTGTGCTTCTCGCCAGAGTGCAAACGGTTATGCTGCAGCAGCCGGTCGTAACGGGTGAAGTTCTTGCCGCACTCTGAGCAGTCAAAGGGGTGTTTTCTCTTGTGCACCCGCCGGTGGGCCTTCAGCACCTGCGCCGTCTTGAAGCTCTTGCCACACTCTGAGCAGTCGAAGGTGCGTTCTCTCCTGTGCACCCGCCGGTGGATCTCCAGCTGGCTCGGGTACCGCCAGGCCTTGCCACACACGTCGCACTCAAAACGCTTCTCCTTGTTTTGCCCTGCCATGTGGTCTTCCATCGAAGCTCAGCCCCTCGAAGCTCAGCCCGCACACCGAGCAGATGGGGGTGGCTCACCGGCACCCTGGTCGCTCACGTCCCCGTCTCTCCGTCCACAGCAAAGGCTCCTAAACCCTGCAGCAGGGTAACACATGGTGAATAAGCTGGCAAACTGGACATTACTAACGCATGAACATTACTAGTGCTTGAAGATGAGGGGGGAGTGGAGAAGAGAGAGGGGTGGTGGGAGAAGGTGAAGGGAGGGGGTGGGAAGGAGGGGAAGAGGGATGAGGACGGTGGCAATAAAATAATCCCCAAAAGATATATATTTCATGAAATAAATTACTTCAAAACAGCAAAAAAAAATCTTTACAAAAAATGTTAGCTGAAATGTATCTTTGCCTGGCACTGTGTGCAGCATCTGATTGGCCGCCGAGATAGGCTGCAACCCAGAGTACTTAAGGAAGTAGCCCCAGAAATAGTGGATGCATTAGTGATAATTTTTCAAAACTCTTTAGATTCCGGAGTAGTTCCTGAGGATTGGAGGGTAGCTAATGTAACCCCACTTTTTAAAAAGGGAGAGAGAAAACGGGGAATTACAGACCAGTTAGTCTAACATCGGTAGTGGGGAAACTGCTAGTCAGTTATTAAAGATGGGATAGCAACACCTTTGGAAAGTGGTGAAATCATTGGACAAAGTCAGCATGGATTTATGAAAGATAAATCATGTCTGACGAATCTTATTGAATTTTTCGAGGATGTAGCTAGTAAAATGGATAAGGGAGAACCAGTGGATGTGTTATATCTGGACTTTCAGAAGGCTTTTGTCAAGGTCCCACATAAGAGATTAGTATACAAACTTAAAGCACACGGTATTGGGGGTTCAGTATTGATGTGGATAGAGAACTGGCTGGCAGACAGGAAGCAAAGAGTAGGAGTAAACGGGTCCTTTTCAGAATGGCGGGCAGTGACTAGTGGGGTACCGCAAGGCTCAGTGCTGGGACCCCAGCTATTTACAATATATATTAATGATTTGGACGAGGGAATTGAAAGCAACATCTCCAAGTTTGCGGATGACACGAAGCTGGAGGGCAGTGTTAACATAGAAAATAGGTGCAGGAGTAGGCCATTTGGCCCTTCGAGCCTGCACCGCCATTCAATATGATCATGGCTGATCATCTAACTCAGTATCCTGTACCTGCCTTCTCTCCATACCCCCGATCCCTTTAGCCACAAGGGTCACATCTAACTCCCTCTTAAATATAGCCAATGAACTGGCCTCAACTACCTTCTGTGGCAGAGAATTCCACAGATTCACCACTCTCTGTGTGAAAAATGTTTTTCTCATCTTGGTCCTAAAAGACTCGGCTTGTACTCAATTGTGCTAGAATTTAGAAGATTGAGGGGGGATCTCATAGAAACTTACAAAATTCTTAAGGGGCTGGACAGGCTAGATGCAGGAAGATTGTTCCCGATGTTGGGGGAAGTCCAGATCAAGGGGTCACAGTTTAATGATAAGGGGAAATCTTTTAGGACTGAGATGAGAAAAACATTTTTTACACAGAGTGGTGAATCTGTGGAATTATCTGCCACATAATGTAGTTGAGGCCAGTTCATTGTCTATATTTAAGACGGTTAGACATGGCCCTTGTGGCTAAAGGGATCAGGGGGTATGGAGAAAAGGCAGGTACAGGATACTGAGTTGGATGATCAGCCATGATCATATTGAATGGCGGTGCAGGCTCGAAGGGCCGAACGGCCTACTCCTGCACCTATTTTCTATGTTTCTATGAGTGACCGGCGCATTGTGTGATTGGACGCAATCCCCCTGGAGACAGCGGTTGATTGACCGACAAAAAAATGACAAACAGTAAACCGAAAAAAAATCGTGATTCCGGTTTAAATCGGGAATATCATGCCTGACAACACTAAATCCAGGATTGCCTGCTCCCTGCCTGCCCTGGGAGCCGCAGTACAAGGTGCTCCAAGAATCCATCTAGGAGGCACTTTACAAATGAAGAGCAGAGGGCGCCCAGACCTCCATCCCTCCCTCATTCACTGACATCACCCCCCGCCCACCCGCCTCGGGCTTCGGTTCCTCGGGTCGCCGGCCGCAGGATCGCCCTCGGGAAGGGAGGAGGAGGGGGTGGGGAATGGATGCGGGGCCGAGCGGCAGCGGCGGCGACTGTTCCCACCTGTGGTTCCCGGCGCTGAGTGGAGGCATCGTCCCTCACGTGACAGGCGACCAGATCCCGCCCCCTCCCTCCCCCACTGACGGGCAGCGCCATTGGCCAATGGGAGCAGGTCTTGCCTCCCCGACCCCAACGTCACAAAGGACCGTGTACCGCCCCTCCTTGCGTCTGACCAATCAGAGCTGCGTCCCCACCCACCCCCCCCCCCCGCCGCAGGTGACCGCGTCCTATAGGTCGAACCATAGCCCCGCCCTTCGGATAGACAGCGCCCTCTGCCAATCGGAACCGCCCATCCCACCCTAGCAACGGTTGCCATAGTATCTTTGGTTGCCATGGCACGGCCGGCGTGGGTGGGAACAATCACAGCAGCTGCAGAGGCTTCAAACCTGAGATCTGCTCGAGTATCTTTACTGGAGAGAGAGAGAGAGAGAGAGAGGTAGAGATAGATGAGAGAGATAGCGAGAGAGAGAGGGGGAGGGGGGAGAGAGAGAGAGAGAGAGAGGTAGAGAGACAGAGAGGTGGATGAGAGAGGGGGAGAGTGATAGAGAGAGCAGAAACACTGCACACGGCGTCACAGCGGTGGGCTGGGCCCCGAACGCAATACTCCACCACTCACCCACAGACTCCAATACTCACCACTCCCTAGAGAGGGAGGGGGGCAGAGAGGGAAGGGGGGCGGAGAGGGAGAGGGAGGGGTGGCAGAGAGAGGGGTGGTAGAGGGTGGGAGGGGGGTAGAGAGAGAGGGGGGGGCAGAGAGAGAAGTGTGGGAGGGATATAGAGAGGGAGGGGGGGGCAGAGATGCAGGGGAGTAGAGAGGGAGGGAGATAGAGAGAGAGGGGGTAGAGGGTAGGAGGGGGCTAGAGAGGGAGGGGGCAGAGAGGGAGGGAGGGGACAGAGAGAGAGGGAGGGAAGGGGGCAGAGAGGGAGGGGGTCAGAGAGGGAGGGAGGGGGCGGAGAGGGAGGGGGTCAGAGAGGGAGGGAGGGGGCAGAGAAAGGAGGGAGGGGGCAGAGAGGGAGGGGGAGCAGAGGGAGGGGGGGCATAGAGGGAGGGAGGGCGGCAGAGAGGGAGCGGAATAGAGAAGGAGGGGAGGGAGGGGAAGGGGTAGAGACCCTACCTCATTTCCCTCCACCTCATTTTCCTCATCCGCCTCCCCTCAATATACAATACAATACAATACCATTTATTTGTCATTTGAACCTCACATGAGGTTCAAACGAAATTTGGTTTTTGCAGTCATACAAGAAAAGAACCAAGACACACACCAACATAATTTACACAAACATCCATCACAGTGAATCTCCTCCTCACTGTGATGGAAGGCAAAGTATTGTCTCTCCCCTGCTCTCCATTCTTCTCCCAAAGTCAAAACCCCCGGCGGGCGCTAGCAAGTCCCGCGGCTGTTTAAGCCGCGCCAGGCGATGTAAGGCCCCGCTCCAGGTCACTTTCAACCCCGCAATTCGGGCGGGAGAAGTTACCGTTGCTGGTGCTCCGTGAAGCAGTCTCCCACCGGGGACCCGCGAGCTCCCGGTTTCACCATCCACCGGAGTCGGGTCGCAGCAGCGCGCCATCACAGCTCCCCACGCTCCGAAGCCGTCCTGCTCCACGATGGTAGGTCCTCAGCTCCGCCGGCTCCATGACTTGAACTGTCGTTCCGGTTGGAGGCCGCTCCACGGCGCTAGGCCCCAACGGCAATTCCCTGCCCCAGGACCTACCCAGGTCGTAGAGCAGCGCCAGAGCCTGGACAGCTTGAGAGCCCATTGTGATTGGTGCACTGTGAGAGGGATTGTCACTGGACGCTCTCTGAGAATGTGGTTTGGGCTTTTTTTGAAACTTTAGATCATGAATAACTTCGGAAATATAGGTCGGAATGCGACGGGAAGATGTTTATCGCTTCGATGGGAAAATTGTGAGTAGTATATGTGAAAATGGGAAGGCTGTGCCCTAGTGTTTGGGAGAAGATAGGAAAAAGCAGAACAGAGTGACCCATTGCTGGCACAAACAATGAGTTTTAGTAATATAGATAGATAAATGACGGAGAGCATGACTGTTTGCATCTAGGTCTGATTTGGCCATTCAAACAGTCAGGAACAAAGGAGGCTGCAGAAAATGGTGGACATTACCCAGTCAGTCTATCAGGGATATTCATCTCTCCACCACAGGGGTGTACAGAAGTGCTGCCTTGACAAGTCAGCTCATAGGAATAACCCAAACCACCCTGTTCACATTTTCATCTCACTGCCTACCATCGGGAAGTTAGTACATGTGTCAGAGAACCATTACCTCCAGGTTCAAGAACAGTATCTTCCCATCTATCATCAGGCTCTTGCACAGCATAACCCTAACCACAACATACCTCAGCACCAAAGTACTATGTACTTTGTACTACGAAGATTGCATTGCATATTTTGGTTGTACAATCACTGACTGGTGTTCCTAGAATAATTGTTGATTTATCGTATTCAGTATTCAGTATTTATTTAATATCATTTTCACTGAGTACTTGCATACACAGAGGAAACGAAAAAACGTTACTCGATCAGTTTCCATTCAGTGTAGTTAGTAAAAAAGGATAAATGCATAGAGCTTTAAAAACAAATTAAAATTACCATGTCTGAAAACAGAAAGTAGGCCTAAAATTTACAATAGAATAAAAACAGACATTCCGACCGACAGTGGGTTTACTTTGACAGGTGCCTATATTTGTTGTATTACTGCATTTATTGTGGCTGTAAAACTGCTGATCTATTCCCTGCTGTTCATTGTTCTATTCCTGATGCATTTGGCAAGTAAACACTCTTGGCTCTTGAATATGCAAAGAATGGAGGGATATGGATTATGGGCAGGCAGAAGAGATTAGTTTAACTTGGCATCATGTTCAATACAGTCATCAAGAACTGAAAGGCCTGTTCCAACGCTGTAATGTTCTATGTATATAAATTTGACAACTTTGTACTGTACAAAATTTAGATCAACAGGCTGCCATAACAACAACATACATTTCTGCTGCAAATTCCTTGCAGTTTTCAATAGCCCAAATACATTTAAAGCTGCTTAAAACTTATTTACCTTAAATATACCCTTGTCCAATCCCAAATATACAAGTAAAATAGACAAAATACAACACGCCATCAATTGCTATTCAAAAGCGCCAGTGGCCAGCTGCTCAGTGTAGACGCAAGATAGCCAAGTGTAGACGCAAGACGCAACATAACATTCTTGCTGACAACCAACATGCATTTAGGAGGCATAGATCATGCGAGTCTCAGCTTATCCTGACGACAAATGACCTGGCCAAGCACCTTGATTGTAACGTCATCACGGATTTAGTTGCGCTGGACTTTTCTAAAACATTTGATGTCATCCCACACCAGAGACTGCTTCGGAAGCTTGACTTCTATGGTATTCGTTCCAACACGAAACGATGGATCTCCAGTTTCCTGACAAAACGTCTTCAGCGTGTGTGTGTGAACCGAAAGAGCTCCAATTGGCATCCAGTGTTGAGTGGTACACCTCAGGGCACAGTACTTGGCCCACACATATTTTTGCTTTACATAAATGACATCCATGAAAAAGTCGCAAGTACGACCAGACTTTTCGCTGATGATTGTTTGCTGTACCGTCCAATTAAGTCAGCTGATGATGAAGATGCTCTCCAAAAGGATCTCGATACTATGGTTGAGTGGTCACAACAATGGGGCATGCAGTTCAACCCTTCCAAATGTGAAACTATGCGTGTCACCAGAAAGATGAATCCAGGCGAAACATCTTACAATATACTTGGTGCCACCCTTGAAGAATCCAAACAAACCAAGTATCTTGGCATCAAATTGCAGAATGATCTGCGTTGGAATGGTCAGACTCATCATGTAACGGTGAAAGCAACAGGTGTCCTAAACTTTCTGAGGCGCAACTTTCATCATTGTTCAACTTCTGTCAAGGAGAAGCTATACTTCACCCTCGTTAGACCTCATTTGGACTACGCAGTTGCAGCATGGGGCCCATACACAAATAAAAACATTTCTTCCATCGAACGTGTCCAAAGACAGGCAGCTCGATTTGTTACTAACACCTATGAGAGAGAAGCGAGTGTCACCAAACTTCTGAATTCTCTGGGGTGGAACCCTCTCCAAGACAGACGTGAAGCTCACCTTTTGACCTGTTTTTACAAAATGATTAATGGTCAGCTCGACATAGACTACAAGACCTACACCAAACCCAAACCAATTAGGAGCAGACGAGGGCATTCAATCCAATTTGTGATCCCAGCTACAAAGACAGATGTATACAGCAATTTGTTCTTCCCCCGCACAATTAAAGCATGGAATAATCTCCACCCAACTATAGTTACCCAACCAGATGCAACTAAATTTAAAGTAGCTCTTTCTTCCCAATAACCCTTTCTGGCATAAACCCTCCCTTCACCACCTCCAGTTTAAATTCCGTTTGGAATATTTTGGAGGACCAAGAAACCAAGAACCAAGCCCCAAACACAAAGGGAGAGCAATCTTTGGAAGTCACTGTCTCGAAGGCTTCTTCTGGGCAGCAATAGGTAGATTTTTCAGAGATGAGTAAGGGTTATAGGATTATTGCAGGAAAGTGGTGCTGAGCCAATCAGCCATGATCTGAATCAATCAGGATGGACTAGAGAGTTCAGTATAGCTCTTAGGGCTAACGGAATCAACGGGATATGGGGAGAAGGCAGGAATGGGGTACTGATTCTAGATGATCAGATATTATCATATTGAATGGCGGTGCTGGCTTGAAAGGCCGAATGGCCTACTACTGCACCTATTGTTCAAGAAGGAACTGCAGATGCTGGAAAATCGAAGGTACACAAAAATGCTGGAGAAACTCAGCGGGTGCAGCAGCATCTACGGAGCGAAGGAGATAGGTAACGTTTCGGGCCGAAACCCTTCTTCAGACTGCACCTATTGTCTCTGTTTCTATGTAAAATCTATGTAGTCTGGCCCAAAGCTCCTGTATGATCTTTGGTCTGGCCCCCCTTGAGGTTTTATCTCAGGTTTGCAGCCCCTGCAACTTCTGTGATTGTTCCCCCCCACGTGGTGCAGGAGCCGCGGGGGCGGGGCGCCGTGCCGTGGCAACCGTTGCTAGGGTGGGATGCGCGGCTCCGATTGGCGGAGGGCGCTGTCTGTCCCAGGTGCGGGGCTATGGCTCGACCTATTGTGCGCGGTCAACTGCGGCGGGGGGGCGGGGACGCGGCTTTGATTGGTCGGACGCAAGGAGGGGGCGGTACCTGGTCCTTTGTGACCTGGTCCCATTGGCTGCTGGCGCTGTCCGTCAGTGAGGGAGGCGGGACCTGGTCGGCGGTCACGTGATGCGGGTCGGTGCGTTGCTGCCGCCGACGGGACCAGGCTTCCACTCAGCGGTCAGACCTCAGGTGGGACCCGCTGCTCGGCCCCGCGTCCTTTCACCACCCCCTCTTCCCTTCCCGAGGGTGATCTTGCAGCCGGAGCCCGAGGCGGGCGGACCGGGGGAGGTGGGGATGTGAGTGAATGATGGAGGGAAGCTTCTGGGCGCCCTCTGGTCCTCCCGACTGGCGGCGCCCCCTGGCGGCGGGAGGCCAGTGTGCACCGTCCTCTTGGTTGACAATCTGGTCCTCGCTCAGATTGGCGGTGACAACAAGGCGCCGTTCGTACGCGCCGTCCATGAATGGGGCGGACGTCACGAAGCCGCCCGCCCACTGTCCTCCCCCTCTGTCCACACTCCCCCCTCACCCGCCCCCCCACTAACACCCTCACACGGCCCCCCACTGCCCCCCTCACAGCCCACTCTCCCCCCCTCACCCCCCGCTCACCACACAACTCAACCCCCCCCACTAACACCCTCAACCCCCCTCAACCCCACTCCCCCCTCACCCGCCCCCCCACCACCACCCTCCCCCCACCCCCTCCCACCCCCCCCTCAACCCCACTCCCCCTCTCCCCCTCCCACTCCCCCACCCCCCCTCCCACCCCCCCCCCCCCCACTCCCCCTCTCACACTCCCCCCTCCCCTCCTCCCCCCCCCCCCCCCCCCCCACCCCACCCCCCTCCCCCCCCCCCCCCACCCCCACCCCCCCCCCCCCTCACTCCCCCCCCCCCCCCTACCCCCCCTCCCCCCTCCACCCTCCCCCCACTCCCCCCCCCCACTAACACCCCACTCCCCCCACCCCCCCATCCCCCCTCACCTCCCCCTCTTTCCCCCCTCATCCCCCTCCCCCTCCTCCCCCCCACTAACACCCTCACCCCACCCTCACCACCCCCCCACTAACACCCTCACCTCCCCCTCTGTCCACACTCCCCCCTCACCCGCCCCCCCACTAACACCCTCACCCCCCCCCACTGCCCCCCTCACAGCCCACTCCCCCCTCACCCCCCCCCCTCACCACCCCACTCACCCCCCCACTAACACCCTCACCCCCCCACCACCCCCCCCCCCCCCCACTGCCCCCCTCACACCCCCCCCCCCCCCTCCCCCCCCCCCTCACCCCCCCCCTCACCCCACGCACCCACACACCCACCCCCCTCCCCCCCCCCTCCCCCCCTCCCCCCCCCCCTCCCACCCCCCCCTCACCTCCCCCCTAACACCCTCACCGCCCCCCTCCCCCCCCCCCTCACCCCCCACTCCGCCCCCACCCCCCCAATCACCCCCCACTAACACCCTCACCACCCCCCCACTGCCCCCCTCACAGCCCACTCCCCCCCCCTCACCCGCCCCCCCCACTCACCCCCTCACCCCCCTCCCCCACTCATCCCTCACCCCCCACTGCCCCCTCACCCCCCCGCCCCCACCCCCCCAATCACCCCCCACTCACACCCTCACCACCCCACTCACACCCTCCACCCCCTCACCACCCAACTGCCCCCCACTCACACCCTCACTCCCTCCGAACTCCCACATCACCCCCCAATGCCCCCCACTGCCCCTCACCCCCCACTACCCCCCCACTCCTCTCTCACCCCCCACTGCCCCCCAAACCACCCCCCACTCCCCCCTCACCCCCACTCCCCTCCTCAGCCCCCACTCACCCCCCACTCACACCCTCACCCCGTCACTCACACCCTCACCCCTCTGCCCCCCCCCACCCCCCACTCACACCCTCACCTCCCAACTCACACCCTCACCCCCCACTGCCCCCCTCACTTCCCCACTCCCCCCCTCACACCACAATGCCCCCACTGCCCCACTCACTCCCCCACTGCCCCCTCCCCCTCACTACCCCCTCACCTCTCACTCCCCCAATACCCCCCACAGCCCCCCTCACCCCCCCCCCCACTCCTCCCTCACCCCCCACTGCCCCCCACTCCCCCCTCATCCCCCACTGCTCCCCTCACCCTCCCACTGCCCCACCTCACCCCCCCACTTCCCCCCTCACCCCTTCAAGCACTAGTAATGTTCACACGTCAGTAATGTCCTGTTTGTCGGCTTGTTGACCCTCTGTGTTCCACTCCTGCAGGGTTTAGGAGCCGTTGCTGTGGACGGAGGGATGGGGACGTGAGCGGCCATTGAGGGTGTCCAGGGTGCCGGTGAGTTCCCCCCATCTGCTCGGTGTGCGGGCTGAGCTTTGAGCTGCTGAGCTTCGATGGAAGACCACATGATGGAGCACAACAAGGAGAAGCATCATAAGTGCGACGTGTGTGGCAAGGCCTGGCAGTACCCGAGCCAGCTGGAATCCCATCGGCGGGTGCACACGGGAGAACGCCCTTTCGATTGCTCGGAGTGCGGCAAAAGCTTCTCCCACTACGACAGCCTGCTACGGCACAACCGCGTGCACACGGGCGAGAGGCCCTTCGACTGCTCCACCTGCGGCAAATGCTTCTCGCACTACGCCAACCTGCTGCGGCACAACCGCATGCACTCCGGCGAGAAGCCCTTCACTTGCTCCGACTGCAGCAAGGGCTTCACAACGATGCATGAACTGAAGATCCACCAGGGGGTGCACACGGGAGAACGTCCTTTTGACTGCTCGGAGTGCGGCAAGAACTTCATCCGCTATGACAGACTGTTACGGCATTACCAAGTGCACTCCGACACGAGGCCCTTCACCTGCTCTGACTGCGGCAAGGGCTTCACAACGACGCAAGAGCTAAAAATCCACCGGCGGGTGCACACGGGGGAACGTCCTTTCGATTGCACAGAGTGCGGCAAGAGCTTCAAGACGACAAATCACCTGAAGATGCACCAGCGGGTGCACACGGGCGAGAAGCCCTATGGCTGCTCCACCTGCGGCAAGAGCTTTGCCCAGTTGTCGGGGCTACGGCAGCACCAGCGGGTGCACAACAGTGAACGGCCCTTCACCTGCTCCGACTGCGGCAAAAGCTTCAAGTCGTCGACGGTCCTGAAGGTGCACAGGCGCGTGCACACCGGGGAGTGGCCCTACACCTGCAGCGACTGCGGCAAGGGCTTCACCAGGCCCTACAGCCTGCTGGAGCACCAGCGCACCCACACGGGCGAGCGCCCGTTCATCTGCGCCCAATGCGGCAAGGGCTTCACCCGCTCCAGCAACTTGCTGTCCCATCAGCGGATGCACGTCGGTGACCGTCCCTTCCCCAGCCCAATGTGTGGAGAACGCTTTGCCATGGCCTCCCAGGCCCTGTCTCACCTCAACGTGCACATCAGTGGCCAGCCCTACGACTGCCCGTACTGCGGTGATGTGTTTGACAGCTCGCGGGGGTTGCGGCAGCACCGGCGGGCCCACACCAACGAGCGGCTGCTCACTCTGCAGCAAGCGTTTCAAAAGCGCACGGGGACTGCGGGAACACCAGCGGATACACACCGGAAAGAGACCCTTTGTGTGCGCTGAGTGTGGCAAGGGTTTCACCCATATGTCCAGCATGTGGCAGCACCGGTGTACCCACAGCGGTTGGTGTCCCTTCCCCTGCCCGTCCTTTGGAAAGGCGTTGACCACCTGCTGGAGCACTGGTGAGTCCACACCTGTCAGCACCCCTTCACCTGCCGGCTCTGTGCCAAGGTCTTTGCCCGCTCCTCCAGCCCGCTGGCACACCGCGACATGGATAGGCGCTGTTTCGGTAGACACAAAATGTTGGAAGAAATGGGTAACGTTTCGGGGCGAGACCCTCTTCGGTCTCGACCCGAAACATCACACATTCTTTCTCTCCTGAGATGCTGCCTGTCCCGCTGAGTTGCTCCAGCATTTTGTGTCCTTTTTTGTAAACCAGCACCTGCAGTTCCTTGTTTTTAAACCATTCTAGTAAACCATCTCTGCACCTTCCCCAAAGCCTCCAGATCAGTCCTGTAATGGAGTGACCAGAACTGTATACAATACTCCAAATGCTACCTGACCAATGTCCCTTAAAGCTGCACATATACATTCCTCTCTCCTTATCTCACACCCTTTTATCTCCTTTTTTTCTCTCGCCTCTGTCACTTACTCCACCCATCTGCCGATCACCCTGATATCCAAAGATCTTAGAGCGGAACAAGATGGTCCACTCCAGCAAAATCCAATGGACTGACGTGTAGTATGCAATGGAGCGGAACGTCCACCATTTCAGTAAACACGACCCGACTTCCGTTATGCCTCTCGCAGTGTAATCGGCATTGCGGGGGAACAGTTTTTGTGTGTGATACAGCTCATCTACCAAATTTATAATTCTGTTAATTTTCTTTTTGAATGTCTTTTAAATTTTTCTTTTCAAATGCCTCATGTCCTGTGTTTGAATTGATTTTTGTATTAAACTTGCTCTCTGTAATTCATCTAATCCCATTGTTCACAACTGCTTGTATGCACCCTTCAAAGGAAAATGTTTAAAACCTCTTCAAGATACGATAATGCAGAGGGGAGTGGGTGCAGGATTTTCTGGAGCTCCTTCCTAATGGCAGTATTTTGTATGCTCAAAGTAAAATAAGGAAGACTAAGCAGGAATATCAAAATGATCCCCTGCAGCTGAGAAAAAAAAAATGACGCGTGCTATTTGGTAAAATAATAGCAATATGAAGATTCCAGTTGCTCTACTTTAGGAGTGTTCCTTGATGTTTTTTTGTGTATAGGGAATTGTTTTGCAACAATAAAAGGGTTTAGTCTTCTCAATATGCTGGGTGTGGAATGAGATTTGTCTGTAATAGTGGGGTTATCTAAATGAAGTATTTAACAAACTAAAATTTGTTTTGACAAAGATTAAGAATTGATGTATAACTTAAGGCTGATTTTATTCAGCGACCATACAATTTATTAGATTATGTTGGAAAGAACTACAGATGCTGGTTTAAATCAAAGGTAGACACAAAAGGCTGGAGTAGGACTGCATATATATATATATGTGACATATGTACATATATATATAGCTCACACACATATATATTTCCCCAATTTCTTCTTGTGATCTCAAATTATTTGTTGAGCAACCTATTTATTTATTTATCTATTTATTTATTTATTTATTTGTTTGTTTGTTTGTTTGTTTATTTATCTATTTATTTATTTATCTATCTCTCTCTCTCTCTCTCTCTCTCTCTCTCTCTCTCTCTCTCTCTCTCTCTCTCTCTCTCTCTCTCTCTCTCTCTCCTCTCTCCCCTCTCCCTCTCCTCTCTCCCTCTCTCCCTCTCTCCCTCTCCCCGCTCTCCCTCTCTCCCTCTCTCCCTCTCTCCCTCTCTCTCCATCTCTCTCTCTCTCTCCCTCTCTGCCTCTCTCCCTTTCTCCCTTTCTCCCTTTCTCCCTTTCTCCCTTTCTCCCTTTCTCCCTTTCTCCCTTTCTCCCTTTCTCCCTTTCTCCCTTTCTCCCTTCCTCTCTTTCTCCCTTTCTCCCTTTCTCCCTTCCTTTCTCCCTTTCTCCCTTTCTCCCTTCCTTTCTCCCTTTCTCCCTTTCTCCCTTTCTCCCTTCCTTTCTCCCTTTCTCCCTTCCTTTCTCCCTTTCTCCCTTTCTTTCTTTCTTCCTTTCTTCCTTCCTTTCTTTCTTTCTTTCTTTCTTCCTTCCTTCCTTCCTTCCTTCCTTCCTTCCTTCCTTCCTTCCTTCTTCCTCCTTCCTTCCTTCCTTCCTTCCTTCCTTCCTTCCGTCCTTCCTTCCTTGCCTTCCTTCCTGCTTCCTTCCTTCCTTTCCTTCCTTTCCTTCCTTCCTTCCTTCCTTCCTTCCTTCCTTCCTTCCTTCCTTTCCTTCCTTCCTTCCTTTCCTTCCTTTCCTTCCTTCCTTCCTTCCTTCCTCCTTCCTCCTCCCTCCCTCCTCCCTCCCTCCCTCCCTCCCTCCCTCCCTCCCTCCCTCCCTCCCTCCCTCCCTCCCTCCCTCCCTCCCTCCCTCCCTCCCTCCCTCCCTCCCTCCCTCCCTCCCTCCCTCCCTCCCTCCCTCTATGAAATCCTAATATTGTGAATAAAACATCAATGAACACAAAGGCTAGCGGGACAGGATCAAGGGTTTGGTTTAGTCCAGGGGTCGGCAACCTTTTTCGCATAGGGGCCAGGACCCTCCGGGACTAGCTGCAGTTCCCAGGTCGCCTGCGAGCCCCTGTTCGAGCTGCATTTCCGCTCTCCAGTACCGGCGGCCACTCGCAGCCACCCAAGCTACTGAGTGAGTTGCTGGCATGATCTCCCGACCCTCTCCTTCTCAACGCTCCTGGTCTTCCCGCAACTTTACCCCTGGCGGCCCAGCCGTGCTGATCCGGGCCAGACTACCCACACGCTGTGGAAGAAACATAGGCACCCTTTTTCTTTTTATTGTGATTTATGGATCCTTTCAAATGTGAATATCTCATAACGACACATTTGTTAGCAGTATGTTGCACCAATATTGCACCAACCCACTCAATTTTAAATAATCCAAATCAAAATTCATAAACAAGGGTAACACTTTTTATTTCTGTCATTCATGATAAGATTTACATAAATTACATCATTTTGTGTGCGAGATATACAGGGTTGCTGTGTTTAGCTTAGGATTTGGTGGAGAAGAAATGGTGTCAGTTGGGGGCAGAATGGAAACGTATGACATGCAGTATGTGTATTTCTTTGTAGTTGTAATCTGTGCCAGTGTTTCTGGTCTTATGCAAGGGTGATATTTGTGATGTAATGATGGGTTATGATTAGTGGAAGATAGGATGCAAGTGTTTAGCATTTGTTAGAGTGAGCTAATTGTCTGCAGCTTCCTTTATTTAGACAATAAACAATAGGTACAGGTGTAGTCCATTCGGTTCTTCGAGCCAGCACCGCCATTCACTGTGATCATGGCTGATCATCCATAAATAGTACCCCATTCCTGCCTTCTCCCCATATCCCTTGACTCCACTAACTTTATGAGCTCTATCTAACTCTCTCTTGAAAGCATCCAAAGAATTGGCCTCCACTGCCTTCTGAGGCAGAGAATTCCACAGATTCACAACTCTCTGGGTGAATTTCTTTTTCTCATTTCCGTTCTAAATGGCCAACACCTTATTCTTAAACTGTAGGCCTTGGTTCTGGACTCTCCCAACATTGGGAACATGTTTCCTGCCTCTAGCATGTCCAATCCCTTAATAATCTTATATGTTTCAATAAGATCACCTCTCATCCTTCTAAATTCCAGTGTATACAAGCCCAGTCACTCCATTCTTTCAACATATGACAGTCCTGCCATCCCGGGAATTAATCTCGTGAACCTACGCTACACTCTCTCAATAGCAAGAATTTCCTTCCTCAGATTTGGAGACCAAACATTGAGTGACTGATGAACAAGGGCACCCAGATCTCGTTGTACTTCCCCATTTCCTAAATTGACACCATTCAGATAATAATCTGCCTTCCTGTACTTGCCACCAAAGTGGATAACCTCACATTTATCCACATTAAACTGCATCTGCCATGCATCTGCCCACTCGCCCAACCTGCCTAAGTCACCCTGCATCCTCGTCGCATCCTCCTTACAGTTCACACTGCTTGAAGTTAGATTTCCCTCCAGCTTCAAAGTCATCTTCTTTGGTCTCATTGTCTATCCTCGTTTTCATCAAGCCCACAGCCAACAAAGGTAGTAGAGAAAAGGTTCTGTGTAGATGATGAAGAAATCGCATCTATAATGGAGAAACCAGTTAAAAGTTTGGGTAGGTGGTATAACAGGAAGTTGGATGACACTGAACAGGTTCAACAACTTCGAAAGGATGTTACTGAAGTCAGAGCTTCCAGGCAAGTTGAAGCTGTGGAGTTTGCAGTCTGGGCTAATCCCCAGGTTGATGTGGCCATCGACAGTATATGAGATTCCAATTTGTCAGGTAGAAATGTTAGGGAGATTGGATAGTTCCTATATTAGGAAATGGTTTGGAATTCGACGGTGTCTTAGTAATGTAGCTTTACATGAGAAAGGTATTCTCCATTTAACATTGTCTAGCCTAACAGGAGTTTAAGTGTGCTGAGATGAGGTTAGAATCGCAATTATCAGGGAGTAAGTAACCTTAGTAATCTGGTGCCAAGTGCAACGTGAGTGAGGAAGTGGAACTCAAAGCATGCAGTAGAAGAAGCACAAGCGGCTCTGAGGCATACAGACATTGTTGGTAGGTTGCAGCAAGGGAAAGGAGGCTTAGGGTTCAGCACAGGGAAACCAGTGTTGAGTAAGGCAGGTCCCACGGAGAGGAGGAAATTGGTTGTAGAGCAGGTACATCGTCAGGAGAAAGCAGTAAGATGTGTAAGGGCAGTAGCTCATGTTAAGCAGGGACAGTGGATGAACTGGGAAAGTGTAGAAAGAGGAGGTTTAGCTGGAGGGACCTGTGGTGCATGCAGGCAGTTAATGCAAGTTTCCTTATCAGGGCTATTTATAATGTGCTGCCATCACGCAGAACCTCAAACAATGGGTAGGTGGGGACCCGGCGTGTCCCTTGTGTTCAGAGGACACATTTTGTCAGGATGTAGGACTAGTCCTTCTCAGGGTCTGTATACTTGGCGGCATAACCAGGTATTGAAGTGCAGAGCTGCAGCAATTGAGAGGAGAAGAGTACAGGTGAATTCAGTAGGCATCAGGACTGAGAGGGTAACGATTCATTTTGTCCATGAGGAAGAGAAAGATAAAGGAAGGAAGTTACAATACAATACAATTTATTGTCATTTGAGCCCCAGTGAGACTCAAACGAAATTTTGTTTCCACAGCCATACAAACAAAAACAATGTCCTACAGACATACACACAATTAAGTTCACACAAACATCCATCACAGTGAACCCACTGTGATGGAAGGCAAAAGTATTTTCTCTCCCCTGCTCTCCATGTCTCTCCCGATGTCCAAGCCCCAGGCGGGTGATGATAAGTCCCACGGCCATTTTAGGCCGTGCCGGGCGATTTACGGCCCCGCTCCCGGTCTAGAAGTCACAATGTTGGAGCCCCCGGCGGGCGCTGTAATGTCCCACGGCCACGAAGCCGTGCCGGGTGATGTACTTCCCCGCTCCGGGTCGTTCCAACCCCGCGACACGGGCTGGAGAAGTCGCGTTGCGGGAGCTCCGGGAAGCGGTCTCTCTCTCCCCCCGGACCCGCGAGCTCCCGATGTCCCAGTCCACCGGACCTGCGGCCGCGGTGCTGGAGCCTCCGAGCCCCAGGAGTCGAGTCGCAGCAGCGAGTCACCACCGCTCCCCACGTTCCGAGGCCGGCCAGCCCCACGATGGTGAGTAGTCCGCAGCTCCGCAGTCTCCCGAGCCCCCGGGTCATTCAGGCTGGAGGCCGCTCCACGGTGCTAGGCCCCAACGACAACGGAGACCCGACAGGGAAAAGGTCGGGTCTCCCGGACAGGGAAGAGATTTTAAACGGTTTCCCCCTCCCCCGCCCCCCACATATACACATTTAAAAACCAGTATTTAAAAAACACCAAACACTACATTTAACTAGACAAAAAATAAAAAAAGACAGACAGGCTGTAGGAGCCGCTGCAACGAGTCGCGCCGCCACCAGGAATTTTGCAGATATAAGTCAGGCAAGTTACAGAGAGCCAATGATTGGGAGATGCGGGTAGATTTAGGAGGAAAGCTTGTTCCGCAGGAAATAACTACTACTAGTTTGAGGCCTGATACAGTATTATGTTCAGTTCGTCGGCGGATAGTGTATTTTATAGAACTGACGGTGCCTTGGGAGAACTTAGTGGATGAGGCTTATGAAAGGAAAAGGCTTAGATATGTGGCGTTGGCAGCGGATGTTGAGCAGCGAGGATGGAGAGCAAGAGTACGCCCAGTAGAGGCGGGTTGTAGCGGTTTCATAGCGAGATGGGCCACGTTGTTAATTGGAGAGCTAGGAATTCGCGGACACAGTTTGCGCCAGGCTGTAAAGCAAATGTCAGAGGCAGCAGAGCAAGGCAGTGGGTGGATTTGGTGGAGAAGAAATGGTGTCAGTTGGGGGCAGAAAAGAAACGTATGATATGCACAATGTGTATTTCTTTGTAGTTGTGATCTGTGCAAGTGTTTCCCGGTCTTATGCAAGGGTGATATTTGTTTTGTAATGATGGGCTAGGAGTAGTGGAAGATAGGATGCAAGTGTTTAACATTTGTTAGAGTGAGTTAATTGGCTGTAGCTTCCTTTATTTAGTAGATTCTGGTAGCATAGGTGGTGAGAGCAGGTAGAGGGGAGGGGAGGGGGGAGGTGAGGGGGGAGAGGAGAGGAGAGGAGAGGAGAGGAGAGGAGAGGAGAGAAGAGGGGAGGAGAGGGGAGGAGATGGGAGGGGGAGAGCGGAGGGGAAGAGATGAGAGAAGAGGGGAGGAGAGGAGAGGAGAGGGTAGGGGAGGTGAGGGGAGGGGAGGGGAGGGGAGGGGAGGGGAGGGGAGGGGAGGGGAGGGGAGGGGAGGGGAGAGGTTAGGTTAGGTTTATTCATTCTGGGATGCCAATTCTGGGATACCAGAATCAACTGTTGAGCCTTCCTGAGGGTTAATGGGCCTAACTCAACGAAACACCAATGAAGGGAGGTGCCCACTTGATAACCCCAATGATATACTTGCATCTACAGGATTCGTTTTTTTATAGAGCTAATTAATATGTAGGTAGCTAGGTTTTTTGCAGATGGAGGCATTTATTGTAAGTTGGTGTATTTAGTTTGATAACTTTAGTTTTGGACTTGGTTTTCTTAGTTCAGCGCTTATCCTGGAGTTGTAGCACAAGTAATTTTAGTCCACAGCTAACAATGGCCTGTTTCCTTTATCATCATTACTTTTTTGCATATCTTTCATTCATTTGTTCTATGCTACATCACCATCTATATTCTCCCATTTCCCTTTCCCCTGAATCTCAGACTGAAGAAAGGTCTCGACCCGAAATGTCACCTATTCCTTTTCTCCAAAGGTGCTGTCTGACTCGCTTAGTTACTCCAACTTGTTGTGTCTAGGTGCTCAATACTCCAGGTGTGGTCTCACCAAGCACCCAAAGACCCAGTTTG
The DNA here is from genome assembly GCF_010909765.2 of Amblyraja radiata. Lineage (NCBI taxonomy): Eukaryota > Metazoa > Chordata > Chondrichthyes > Rajiformes > Rajidae > Amblyraja > Amblyraja radiata. The sequence continues at coordinate 2,072,912 of NC_045960.1, forward strand.
CATCCTGTTGCTCAACAGTCAAGAGAGGTCAAGAATGAAGAGAGTTTAATTGTCATATGCACTGGCAATGAAACAGTGAAATTCTTACTAGCTGCAGCTTTACTTTAGTTTAGTTTATTGCCTCGTGTACCAAGGTACAGTGAAAAGCTTTACCAGCACTTTTAATGCAATAATACACAAATAAATATAGAATAATCAGCATTACAATAAATTTATAGTCAGTATTACTGGTGCTGAAAAGGTGAAATACGAGGGGAAGCTGGCCAGGAATATAAAGAAGGACAGTAAAAGCTTCTTTAGATATGTTAAGGGAAAAAGAGTAGCAAAGTCAAATGTGGGTCCCTTGAAGGCAGACACGGGTGAAATTATTATGGGTAACAAGGAAATGGCAGAAGAGTTGAACAGGTACTTCGGATCTGTCTTCACTAAGTAAGACACGAACAATCTCCCAGATGTACTGGAGGACAGAGGATCTAAGGGGGTAGAGGAACTGAAATAAATTTTCATTAGGCGAGAAATAGTATTGGGTAGGCTAATGGGACTGAAGGATGATAAATCCCCTGGGCCTGATGGTCTGCATCCCAGGGTCCTCAGGGAGGTGGCTAGAGAAATAGTGGACGCATTGGTGATCATTTTCCAATGTTCAATAGGTTCAGGATCAGCTCCTGGGTATTGGAGGATAGCTAATGTTATCCCACTTTTCAAGAAAGGAGCGAGAGAGAAAACGGGGATTTACAGACCAGTTAGCCTGACCGGTGGTGGGAAAGATGCTGGAGTCAATTATTAAAGAGGTAATAATGGGGCATTTGGATAGCAGTAAAAGGATTAGTCCAAGTCAACATGAATTTATGAAAGTGAAATCATGCTTGACTAATCTTCTGGAATTTTATGAGCACGTGACAAGTAAAATGGATGAAGGTGCCAGTGGATATAGTGTATCCAGACTTTCAGAAAGCCTTTGATATGGTCCCGCACGGGAGACTGGTGACTAAAATTAGAGCACATAGTATTGGGGGTAGGGTGTTGACATGGATAGAAAATTGGTTGGATGACAGGAAGCAAACGGGTCCTTTTCAGCAATGAACGGGTCCTTTTCAGAATGGCAGGCAGTGGCGAGTGGAATGCCGCAAGGCTCGGTGTTGGGGCCGCAACTGTTTACCATATGATTTGGAAGAGGGAATTAGGAGCAGCACTAGCAAGTTTGCAGATGACACAAAGCTGGGTGGCAGTGTGAACTGTGAAGAGGATGTTAGGAGGTTGCAGGGTGACCTGGACAGGTTGAGTGAGTGGGCAGATGCGTGGCAGATGCAGTATAATATAGATAAATGTGAGGATATCCACTTTGGTGGCAAACACTATGGAGCAGATTATTATCTCAATTGGGTTAGGTTAGGAAAGGGGGAGGTGCAGCGAGACCTGGGTGTCCTTGTACACCAGTCACTGGACGTTGACCTGCAGGTACAGCAGGCAGCGAAGAAAGCTAATGGAATGTTGGCCTTCATAACAAGAAGATTTCAGTATAGGAGTAGAGAGGTTCTTCTGCAGTTGTATAAGGCTCTGGTAAGACCACATCTGGAGTATTGTGTACAGTCTTGGTCTCCTAATTTGAGGAAGTAAGAAAATGTCCCCAATGTTGGGCGAGTCCAGAACCAGGGGCCACAGTCTTAGAATAAAGTGGAGGTCATTTAAGACTGAGGTGAGAAAAAAACATTTTCACCCAGAGAGTTGTGAATTTGCGGAATTCCCTGCCACAGAGGGCAGTGGAGGCCAAATCACTGGATGGATTTAAGAGAGAGTTAGATAGAGCTCTAGGGCCTAGTGGAAGCAATGGATATGAGGAGAAGGCAGGCACGGGTTATTGATTGGGGACGATCAGCCATGATCGCAATGAATGGCGGTGCTTGCTCGAAGGGCCGAATGGCCTCCTCCTCCACCTATATCCTATGTTTCTATGTAAACAAATCATAAACAGCAGCATGTAGATGTAATCATAAAAGACAATAAAACACATACGTCAGGCTGTTTGTTATAGACTGGACCCTGGCGTACAATACCATCATCCCCTCCAAGCTGAGGAGCTCCCGTCCAAACACAAAAACGAAAGAGTGTAAACATATTTTTGGAATTCGGGGGAGGTGTAGCGGTACATTAAATACCCTTGTGTATCCCTGCGACGGTGCAGAAACTTATTTTAAAGTTTCTGCTTGTTTTTTGGACTGCGTGCAGTTTTACCAGCGTACTGCGCGGCTCCCACAAGTGTGGCTGGTTACCTGCCAGGAACTGTTGTGCGACAGCACAGAGGAGTAAATCTTTCTGGACTTTTACACCTTCGTCCAGAACAACCCCCCCTTACTGCCTTGTCGGTGCTGATTGAGCCGGTCTGGCTTTCGTGTGGTGTGGGAGGATTTCTGCACCTGCACCGTCTCGACCTCTTTCTGCAGCCTTGGAGCCTGGAGCTGAAGACTAAAGGGGCTGTCCCACTGCGGCGACTTTAGAAGAGTTTAGGAGAGTTTGAAAAAAAATGACATGTTGAAGACCTCCTTTGGCTATGTAGAAGACTATCTACGACTAACTTCGAGAATAGTGGAGAGTGAAGACGACCTCCTTCAATTCCTTCGACCTCCCTTCGACTATGATGAAGAGTATCTGCAACTACCTTCGACTACCCTCGATTACCTACGACTAACATGTCGACCTACTACAATCTACGACCTACTACGACAAAACCTACAAGTAAAAAAAGTATCGATTGTTTCCCATGTTTTTCGGGGGAGCTGCAATTATCGACGTTTGAGGTGACACCACTTTGCCTCCCTCCCTCGAACTGTTCCATATTGTTTTTGTGTTTGGACTTGGCCTCGTGCCATTTGGACTGTTTGTGTCTCAGGCTATGTGTAAGTGGTGTGTTTTAAATTGTAGCACCTGATACCATGCTGGGTCAGTGTTCTGGGGGAGCGGGGCCTTCCAGGAGCTGTGCAAAGGTGGCTGCTTCAGCTGGTTCAGCTGCTGCTCTGGGGGCCCGGTTCAACATGTGGAACCTGCCTTTCGAGCATGGAATAAGGTGCTACTTGCCCCCTCATATGAACCGGAAGACTGCTCGGCTGCTGTAGTTGTGGCGGCCATACCCGCAGGCTTCCTGTACGTGGGAAGAATGTTTGGGAAGGCCGTGTTCTTCCTCGAGTCTGTTGAGGCGGTGAACGTGGCCGTGAGTAAAGAGGTCACAGTGGGGGGAACATTCCAGCAGGTCGAGCCCTTGGCGACCACGGCGCAGCGGGTGGTCCTGTCCAACGTCCCGCCCTGCAAGACAAACGAGGCCCCCCTTCCCGACCTTCACACCCTGGGGAAGGTACTCACAGACATCACCCCAATATCCCAGGGGTTCTGCAGGAAGGAGCTGCGGCATGTTCTTTCCCTCCGGCGCTAGCTGTCAATTATGCTGGACCGGGAGGAGGTAGTTGACGGGCGCTTCTGTGTCCAGCAGGATGGGCGTGACTTCACCATCTACTGGACATCGGAGCGCTCAAGGTGCCGTGTCTGTAAGGAAGTGGGGCATATTCGGAGGAATTGCCCCAAATCCCAGGTGGGGGCCTCTACCTGCAGTGCCACTAACCCCCCTCCTTCACCGCTCCCACCCCCCCTGTAGTTGAGTCAGGGAACCCTGGGGTTATGCAGAGTGGGGGTGGGGGTGGGGAGGGTCAAAGAAAGGGGGGGCAAGGTGGCAAAGAAGGTGAAGCACCTGGGGAACAAAACCCCCAGGGACAAAAATGATCCACCCATCCCGTCACCTCCCGTTAGGGAGTCTGCAAGCCCCATAATCCAGCCGGGGGAAATGGGGATCGGGCGTTAGGAGGGGGAGCCACAGAGGACGGTTGCTCAGGTGACCCCAGAGTCTCCTCCACATCGAAAAAGAGAAGGAGGAATCTCTCTAGGGAGGAGCGGAAGGGGGACGAAAGGGAATCCTCCAGGGGGGAGGGGAGTACTGTGATGGGGGTAGACTCCCGCCCTCTGGTTCGGGCCCCGGTCCCATGTTCTGGAGGGAATTCTGGGGAGGGTGGTGATGGGGACCACTCGGGTGATATGGAGCAGGGGGAGATTCCTGTTGGGGAGGGAGTCCTGCATCAGGTACCCGAGGAAGCCCAGGAGCAACCCACCCAGGACGAGGCACAGAGCACGCCTCTGGAGGTAGAGACTGTAGGTGGGGAGGGGGTTGGGGAAACCAGCCCTTCTCTCCCTCAGGACCTGGCTCCAGAGGGACTCCCTGAGTCTGGTGCACCAAGTCCACTCTGGGCCCAACTGGGGGAAGGATAGTCGCCTCCACTGTCGAAGGTCTTGACTCCCCGGGTACATCTGGGGAAGGCCCCTCTGCCACTAGCCCCAGGGTTGGGACTGAGGTGGAGGAGAGACCAGCGGGTGGGGCAGAGGCAGCAGCCGCTGCACAGGGTGAGGCGGGAGTATCGAGCACTAAGTGTGTGTCCGGGGATGGGGATGGTGTCTCTATCTGCAGTGAGCAGGTGGAAGGGGACTCCACGGCCAATTAATCAATGGATGTTCTCGCAACCAAGATGCCCTGGTTAGGTTGCTCCTAGGCCTTGCCAAGCTGGCCATCCGCGAGTCACGGCGCCAGGCGGAAGAGGGCTTTGCCCGAGCCAGATGCTGGCCCCTTTACTGGGGTTGGATGGTAGTTATCAGAATATTTGTAACATAGTTGTATGATGATTTTGTAACATGGTGGTGGGGATGTCACCGCAGTTTTTTTGGGGGTTTTGTATTGTGTTGCAATTAAATAAATTATTTTTTGATACAAAGAAAAAGGCTGGTTT